>NW_007727715.1:297095-300860 GCF_000696425.1 Galeopterus variegatus | reverse complement strand
TTTTTTGTCTTTTTGTCTTTTTTCGTGCCCGGCAACGGATCGCAACCCTCAGTGTCGCGCCCGTACCGGACCGGGACCGGCCACGGGATCGCAACCCTCGGTGTTGCACCCGCACCTCGCTCAGCCAGTGAGTGGCCGGTCTGTATGTGGGATCCGAACCCTCGGCAGGAGCGCCACCGCGCTTCCCAAGCGGCGCACTGTAGCAGTGCGCCACAGGGCCGGCCCCCTGATTTCTAATACTATAGGTTAGGTTGTATTTTCTAGAAATTTATGTAAGTTAAATTATACCATGCAATGGCCTGAAAATTTGTGTCTCCTCCAAATTCATATGTGGAAGTCTTAACTTCCACTGTGATTGATGGTATTTGGAGGTGGACCCATTAGAAGGTGATTAGGTCATGAGGGTGGAGCCCTCAAGAATGGGATTAGTGTCCTTATGAGAGGGACCCCAGAGAGCTCTCTAGTCCTCTTTCCACCATATGAGGATCCATCTAGAGGACGGCTGTCTATGAATCAGGAAGCAGCCCTCACCAGACACCGAATGTTGCCAGCACCTTGATCTTGGACCTTCCAGCCTTCAGAACTGTAAGAAATAAATGTTTGTTGTGTAAGCCACCCATACTATGGTATTCTGTGATAGCAGTTCAGACTGACTAAGACATACTCTTTATTTTTCCGGTTCTTTCACCCAGCATAATATTGTGAGATTCATCCATGCAGTGGGGTGCATCACCAGTTCACTCCTGTTCATTGCTGAGGAGTATTCCTTTATGGGAACATACCACAGTTTGTTTACCCAGTCACCTGTCAATAGGTATTTGGGTTGTTTCCAGTTTTTGGCTACTACAAATAAAGCGCCTATGAACATTCATGTATATGTCTTCCTACTGACATATACTTTCATTTCTCTTGGATAAATATCTAGGAGTGAAATGACTGGATCATATGACAAATATTTAATATTTCAGAAACTGGCAAACTGTTTTCCATTGGTTGTACCATTTTACATTCTCACCAGTAGTGTACACTCAGTCTTTTTACTTTAGCCATCCTAATAGGTGTGTAGTGGAATCTCATTGTAATTTTAATTTGCATTTTATTAATGACTATTATTGTTGAGCATCTTTTCTTGTGCTTATTTACCATCCATATATCTTCTTTTGTAAATGTCTGTCCACATTTTTTTTTTTTTTGGCTTAAAACAACAGAAATTTATTCTTTCACAGTTCTGGCAGCTAGTAGTCTGAAATCAAGATGCCAGCAGGTCCATGCTCCTCCTGAAAGTTCTAGAAAAACATGCTTTCTTGCCTCTTTCTAGCAGTGGTGGTTTACCACAATCCTTGGCATTCCTTGGCTTGTAGCTGCATCACTTTAATTTCAGCCTCTCTCTTCACATGGCCATCTTCCGTCTGTGTGTGTATCTGTTTCTCCCTCTTCTTTCTCTTATAGTCACCAGTCATTGGAGTTAGGGCTCATCCTAATTCGTTGTGACCTCATCTTAACTAACTACATTTGCAAAGACCCTATTTTCTCTCTCTTTTTTTAAAGAACATGTAGTTTTATTATTTTGTTTACATTCTAGGATGTTGTTGCTGAGCAGTTGGGAGGGTGGGGGAGAGGGGAAACGGAAGGAAATGGGATGGTAGAAGGAGAAGGGGGGGATTGAGGCCTGTGGCACCCCCCACATTCCCACAGAGCAGCCTGGGGGGCTTCCAGTGGTGGCTTGGCCATTGCTGGACTGGGTGCAGATGTCGGGGGGTGTGGCAAAAGCCCTCGTCCCCCACCACTCCAGCTTGGGAACCCGGGGACCTTCTTGCTGAGGCTTGGTGGTCATTGCTGGCCTGGCTGTGGGTGTTGGGGGGACGTGGCCAAGGCCCTCATCCCCACCCTCGGGACTGGTTGCAGGTGTTGGGGGGCATGGCTGAGGCCCCTGGACTTCCCCCCTTTCTGGTTTGGTAGCCCAGGGAACTTCCGGTCCTTCTAGGTGTTGTAGGTGTTCTTTGGTGAAATGAGAGCTTTACTGGTTAATATCAAACTTTGTCTCTGGTTGTGGGTACTTTGTTTTTTCTTTCAGTTCTGGGTTGGATTATTTGCTGTTCCCACCACTTAAACTCTGTGCTGGAACTTATTTTTTGTCCTTTGCTTATTTCTAAAATGGGGGAACTTCCTGTGGGAACCAGTACTTGAGCTCTGTGGTTTAGCTAAGTTATTGCTTTGCTGCTGATTCCCTGGGGAAGGCTTTTTGTGCAGCTCAGGGTTTAATGGTTGACCTAATAGGTACTTCAGGCTCTCATGCAATCTGGTGCACCTGTGTCATGTAGAAACTCTGGTCCAGGCCTGAGTCTTTTCATCAAACTGCACCCCATGCAATTCTATATTCCTGACCAGTCTCCTCTGAGTGGTCCTGTGCTGATTAGGGGCAGATCAGCGGTCCTTGCTGTATCCCAGTGTTCCCTCGGTGGGCCCGTCTCCCCTGCCACCTGTGCTGCAAACACTTCCCATGGGATGGGCCATGTGCTGGTCCCCTGCAATGACTCACCAGCCTCTGAGTGGCTCCTTTCTTTCAGTTGTTGTGTCTCCTCATTCCTATATGGGTCCACGGGAACGCTATTAGTGTTCTTACTGTCCTGGGGGCCACCAAGGCCCTCTTCTCCCCTGACGCCTCTAAGCAACTTCATCCGAAGGGCACAGCTGCGGCTTCTGCTGGCTCCTGCTCCATGCTCTGTGCTCTCAGAAGCTCCAATGATCAGAGCATGTTTTTCTTTCATTGTAGCATCTCCCGCCTTCATGCACTCCATAGGTCTCTCCTCCTCTGCCCCTGAGCTCCAGCTTGGCTGTTGTTGCTTTTTTATAGTTGTAAATTTGTGGGAGAGAGTGATGCTGGGGACTGTCTATTCCACCATCTTGACTGGAAGTCTTCTGTCCACATTTTAGCCCTTTTTAATTGGGCTGTCTGTTTTCTAATTACGGAGTTTTGAGAGCTCTTTATATATACATGTCCTTTACCTGATATGTACTTTGCAAAGACATTTTCCCAGTCTATGATTTGTGCTTTTATTCTCTTAACAGTGTCTTTCAAACAGCAAGTTTTTAATTTTGATAAAGTCCAGTTTATCAATTTGTATTTCTATGGATCATGCTTTTGCTGTCACAGCTAAAAACTTTGGCTGACCCAAGACCGCAAAAGGTTTCTTCTTTTTCTTCTAGAAGTTTTCTTGAAGTTGAGAAGTTTCTAGAAATTGAGGTTTTAAATTTGCATCTACTATCCATTTTGAGTTAATTATTGTATTTGGTACCAGGTATGGATCACAGTACATTTCTTTGCTTATGTGTATCCAACTGTCTCAGCACTGTTGGTAGAAGAGATTCTTCCACTGAATTGCCTTTGAATTTGGTCAAAACTTAGTTCTTCATATAGTGTAGGTCCATTTCTTGACTATTCTGTTCCATTGATCTGTCTTTATGCCAGTACAACTGTCTTCATTGCTGTAGCTTATAGTAAGTCTTTAGATCTTTTGTTTTCAAAGTTGTTTTAACTATTTTAGGTTATTCATATTTCCATATACATTTTAGCATAATTTTGTCAATTTCTACTAAAAAAAAAGCCCAGTGGGATTAGGACTGGAATTATATATGAAAGAATAATATTAAGTGAAACGAGTCAGGCAGTGAAAAAGAAATACCACATGTTTTCACTTATTGGAGGGAGCTAAAGGTGAATGAATCAATTCACACACATACACACACACACACACACACACACAC
>NW_007727715.1:257935-296923 GCF_000696425.1 Galeopterus variegatus | reverse complement strand
CAACATCAACAACAACAACAACAACAACAAAAAACCGGGGGGGGGGAGAGGAAGATTTAACAACCACAACTTTTTTTTTGAAGTTCTTACAACAAGAAAATGGAGGGGACACATCTGGGTGGGAGGGGGGAGAGGGAGGAGGGAGGGAGGTTTCGGTGATGGGACAAAATAACTAACTACATTGTATATTGACAAAATAAAAATAAAAATAAATAAAAAAAAAGGACTGGAATTATATTTAATCTATAGCTCAATTTACAGAGAATTAAATTCTTAAATTTGTTGAGTGTTCCAGCCCATAGACACAGTATATCCTTCCATTTATGTAGGCTTTCTTTAATTTCTCTCACCAATGCTTTGTAGTTTTCAATGTTGAGGTCTTTCACATCTTCTGTAAGATTTATTCTTAAATATTTCATAATTTTAATGCTATTATAAATGGTACTTTAATGTTAATTTTCAGTTGCTTGTTTCCAGTTTTTTAATTTTAATTGCCAGTTATTTAAACTATGTAATTCTTCAATTAATTATGACATATAATTTTTCCATATTGATCTTATATCTTACAAATTTACTAAACTCACTTATTAGTTTTAGTAGCTTTTTATAAAATTCTATTGGATTTTCTACACAGATGATCATAACATCTGTGAATAAAGAGAGTTTTACTTCTTTACAACCTGGATACATTTCTTTCTTTTTCCTAGCTGATTGCACTGTCTAGACTCTCCAGTAAAGTGTTCACTAGAAGTGATGAGAGAGGACATCTCTGTCTTGTTCCTGATAGGGTGCAATGGCTAGACTATATTATCCAATTATTCAATCAAAGACTAATTTAGGTGTTGCTGTGGAGGTGTTCTATAAATGTAGTTAACCTCTACATTCAGTTAACAAGTAAAGGAGATTATCCTTGATAATATTAGTGGGCCTAATGCAATCCAAGTTGAAAGGTAATAGCAAAACGGAGGTTTCCCCAAGAAAGAAGAAATTCTGCCTCAAGACTGTAGCATCAGCTCCTACCAAAGAGTTTCCAGACTGAGTAGGCCTGCCCTACTCAAACTTTCTAGCCTCCACAATCGTATAAGCCAATTTCTTGAAATTTATTCACATATACACATGCATATATTATACTTTTGAATAGAATATAACCCATTGGGGGGATATTTATACTGTTATACTGATCTTTTCTTTTCCTCTCTATCTTTTATTATTTTTATTATTATTACAGCAATCTTTTGGAATTATTGTAGTTTTATAGTTTTGTTTTTATGTGCTTCAGGCAGGGTATACTGGAGCTGGCTTTTTGCTAGTTCACAAGAGCTAATTCTGTCCATCTCTTCTCAACTTCATATTCAGTGATGTCATGTCAATAGCTTGAGATTGACTTGATGGGAGTATTTACCCCTCAGAAACTGGCAAACACTACATATTAGGGCTTTTTGTTGTTTTTTATTTTTTCTGAAAATCAGTTTATCAGCACATCACTGGGGCTAGTTCTTCCTCATAAATATTTTCTTACAATATTGATTACTATTCACACATATCATACCACATAAGCTTTAGAGTACATATTTTTATTCAAGATTTTTATTGGCATTGTATTTAAGCTAAATTTAATTTGGAAAGAATTCACATCTGCCAACTTGGGACAGTCAATCTTCCCATTCTGATAAATGATCCATAACTATGTTTAAATTTTTTCAAACATCTTCAAAAATGGTTAATAGTTTTTTTTGTATGGTCACATAGATTTTATGGGAGCATTGTTAACAGAATTCTTGACTGAGAGTCACAAGATGATTGAGTCAAAAAGAAATGAGAAGAAGCATACCTGGAGGTCCCTTAGAAAGTTGTTTTATACCCAGCTAATGCTGACAACAGATTCATCTGACTCCAAAGAAGCAAAAGATAGACAATGTCTGGGATGCTCATTTTCAAAAAAGAGAACCAAGGAATAGAATACAGACCATATAAGGCAAAGGTCTGGAAGCTTTATCTTAGAGAAGAGAGAGCTAACATATAACTTGATAAGTAATACAGACATTTCTCCAACAAATATGCTGAGCTGTTCATCCAAGAATGAGCTGGAAACAGTAAGGAGGAAACGTGTATGATAATTAGAGTTGAACAAGTAGACCTTTTCGGTTCTTTCGATTCTGATAGGCTAAGATGTAAATTCTCTTTGATGATGTTGAACAAACAAGCAGCAGCTGACTTACATCGACGTCTCAGTTCAATGCAGGAAGAATTCCAAATCTACTAATGCAGAAGCAAGTAGACAAACAGTGAAAACAACAAACAAATCACTGGAAAGGGGTTTGAAGGAGGCTGGGTGTTCTCCAGCACTTGTGGGTGTTCGGGGTGTCCTCTGGAGAATATTAAGTGGCTGTCCTGGATCGCTCAGCTCAGTGGCAGCAAACTGGGAGATGATGATCTTAATGTGGCAGCAGGGGTATTTTATACATCCAGCAAGGTAGCATTAAGAAACAAAATCACCTCTGTATGTCTTAGGTGGGGATGCACTCTCCCATAGGCCACAGCCCACCTACTCACTATTGCTGTACATCTTTCTACTGGAGGTCTGCTGGAGTCATTTATGTTACTTGGCTGACTCTGAAACTGCTGGTTTAGGCATTCAGTGCTCCAAATTTGAGGTATTCAAACCCAGCTCCGGTTTTAGAATTATAAAAATCTGAACACAGAATTTTAAATAGAAAATCATTACCACATCTTGAACTTCTAATTTTTTTTCTTTGATGCTTGCTAACATGAATTCATGCTCATAGCAATGATTCAAAAGTACCATTTGGAAGTACGTAATGACTTCTGCTCCCGACTGAAAGTAGTAACATTTCCACTTTAAGACATGAGTTTGCTAACTCATTCTTTTGGTTGATCATGTACATTTAAGTATTGAATGATGAGGTTCAAACATCAATGGTGAATAAACATTAAAATATATTTCTAAATATATATTCAAAATTTTCTAAAAAAAATCCAACAAAATAAACAAATAAAACAGAAAAATATTTTTAAAATACACTCCTGGATAATGAAACAGTTGTTGTTTTCTACATACAGAGAACACTGGAACCATTTTGACCATCACAGTGAGAAATGGATAAATAACAGCTCCAAAAGTTTTCTTGTTACAAAGGCAGAAAATGACCTTATACAAGTAAATCCTAATCATTTAGGCAAATCACAGTGATTGAACTTCTGACCATGGTTTCTGATCTTTTGCCCCCAAAAGTAATGCAAACGTGAAAAAAATAACATAGCACTGAGAACATGGACTCCTCAAAGGTTGTGTCGGTGATTTAATCTACTCAGCGGGTTTCTTGTCTCTCTTGCCCTTAACTTCTTAGCTCCAACTTGGAATGAGAAAGCAAAGAGAAAAGAAGCTTAATAGAGAGCAAATGTCAAACCCTCAACATGGCTTCAATATTTACTATATTAGAAACAATGTAAATTTAGGTTGAAGAAACTTTTGTTTTCTTTATATGGAGCAGCAGAATTCCACACACAGTGTTTTGAAAACCAGAGCCTCAGAAATAAGAGTTTAAAGTTATTTCTTAGTACTCGTTTAAGGAGTTTTGGATAGGGTCATATTTTGAACATATGTATAAAAGAGCATTCCATAATTGATTTATTAACATATGAAGTCATGTTTATGATTTCTTTCTGAAATATTTAAAAGCAAACTATAACTGCATAATCCTGTAAAATCTATTCATCACAAACCTGCTTCAAAAGTTCATAAAAAGCACAAAAAGAGCCAGCATATTGTATTTAGTTACGGTTGGAGTTTGTACTCCAAAGGATAAATGAATACGACTTGTATTTGCTATGGATCGAGCTGCGTTTTATTCACATTGTATTACATCTCAGGAGAGAGTTTGCTAAATAAGTCCAAATGGCACAGATTCAGAAATCCAGAAAAATGCAAACATCACTTTTTTTTTCATGGTTGACAAGACAGGAATGATTAAGAAGTCCTTTAGAAAATACTGCATTTTCAAATGTTTTCAAAAGGCCATGGAATTCCAAAAACTAAATCTCTTCCCATCCCATTCATCTTTAACTGTCCCGTCATTGCATGTGATCTTTAAGAATATAATGTGCATAGTTTGCTCTGTTAAACCCTTTTAATTTAGTTTTCATGGATCCTTTATATTCAGATACATTACTGTCATCGTCCCCTGCCGATCTCAATGGTTACCAGAGAAAACCAAGACCCTATGTTGGCTCAAAGATAGGATAAGCTATTCCTTTTGTGATGCAGTATCTGAGTTATCAGAACACCTCTTTTTCTTACAGAATTACTCCCCCCAAAATGTGTGTTAATACCTCACTTCTTTTATCGAGAGTCCTCGGAAGAGGTGACATATTGAATCAATTTACTACAAGTTGTAAATGATTGTTACTAGATCTCTTTCTGAAAATGGTTTTTACCAGAGGGGAAGGCAGAGATCTGGCACTTGCAAGAGTCTTTAGAAGGAGAAAGAGAATATTTGTGGGGATAGGGTAAAGGATCAAGAAAGAAGGGGCTCAGGATATCAAAGACAAATAGCTTTTCACAGTTTTCCTGAGAAGACTTAAGTAAGGAAAGTAAAGAGAATGAAGTTGCCTGAGCACTACTACATGCAGGGACAGTGCTGTCATATGCTTGGTCCTGTTTCCTACAATCGTAATCTTGAGAGGCTCTTTTTATTTTCTTTTATAGATATGGAAACTAAAGTACAATTCTGTTAAGTGCATAAAATCATGACTCTTATACAAAGATACACTCATCAAAGGTTTTATTTAACTCATTAATTAATGGAAGAACCAGTAAGATGTAATAGATGTGAGAGCAATCCTTTGAACAGACACATATAAAAGCAATCGAGAATGCAGAAATGAATTTGCTAACAGATGCAAAAATGGTCAACATCCACATGGTAATAATCAATTGCATCTCCACCAGGATAAAGTTCTTTTGCATCTGTGTGAACAAGAACCATTGGCATCACTGTTAGTTTCCTGCAATTTACAGAGCTGTAAAATAACTAAAAAATAATGAAAGGTGTAGACCCCTAAAGAATCAACCTCCTGGAGGATCTGTTTAGACCAGGCCTTCTCAATCTCATTTTGGGCCAGGTAATTTTTTTGTAGTGGAGGGCTGTCTTGCGCATTGTAGGCTGTAAGTATCCCTGTCCTCTATCTACTGGATTCCACTAATAACCCCCAATTTATGATATCCAAAAACATCCAAACATTGCCAAATGTCCCCTGGGGGGAAAAATCACCCCAGGGCTGAGATACTGGTTTAAACAATTCCCAGAATTTCATTGAAAGGACACTGGTAAATTCTGTCCAATTCTAAGTCTTCTGCAATTTTTGCAGACAGAATAAGATTCGGAAAAGTTAAGTACTTTGGCCAAGATTCCATAGCTACTAGGAGATGGAATGAATCTCAAAACTATTTCTGACTCCAGAGCATATTTCTTTTCATCTCACTGCTCTGAAAATAGAAATCGGTGATATTTAGCCCCTTACACGAAATGCTCTCTTAATGATTGTAATCCAGATAATTCTGGGCCTATTTGCAGTTGCCTTAAGAACCATTTCTGCCTGGCATCACCATTAAGAGAAACACAGATCTGACTCCAAAGGTCTAGAAAAATAATGTCTTCACTGAAGTCTCTCGAAGAGGGGAAAAAATCAGAATTTTATCACACAAGAAACAGCAAAACCCTTTGTAGGCATCTCCCTTCTGAAAGCAGCCCCACTTTGTAGCTAACATCCCTGATATCACTCTGTCTCTCTGCAATGCCAGCTTGCTTCTCTCACATGCCCTAGTCCCATGCTCCACAGAGAAGCACTGTGCCTTTGCATAAATCAATTCAGTCTCTCTACATTTATTTTTCAGTTCATCTCTCCATCCCTTATTCTGACCAGTCCAACGAGAGTCCTGAAAGGAAGAAAAAGGGATAAAAGGAGAAAAAAAAAAAAAAGGGTAATTTTGGTATTTTTGACCTTAATACAAAAATGAAAAATTCTTCCCCTATTATCGTTTATTCAGTCATTCTTGGGCTGGCCCGTGGCTCACTTGGGAGAGTGTGGTGCTGATAACACCCCGGCCACAGGTTTGGATCCCTACATAGGGATGGCCGGTTAGCTCACTTGAGAGAGTGTGGTGCACACATTTATTCATCCAGTCCCCTACGTATTGCATTTAGATTACTTGCGATATTATGCTGTTATAAATTACAACTTTGAGGAATAACTTTCTGCATTTTTTTATGTCCCTAGAGTTATATCTTTGGAGTAAATTCCTAGAAGTTGGATTTCTGGGCCAACAGGTAAGGTCCTATGTAGTTAGACACTGCCTGCTAGCAATGTATAAGAGAATCCATTTTCTCCAAGCTTCATTGAGTATGTTATCAAATTTTTGACATTTTGTGTATCAGATTCATGAGAAATTGTATCTCTGTGCAGTTTTAACTTGCATTTCTCTTTTAATAAGTGAAATTAAACATATTTTAACATAAAAATTATTTGTCTATACACTTATAAACATTGTGTATATGTATATCATCTATATTTTTTGTGTATGAATTCTCTGCTTATCTCTTTTGCCCATTTTCTCTCACTTTTTTCTTTTTCTTCTGTAGTTGTTGAGTTTTTCTAAAAATATGTATAAGGGGTATTAACCCTTTGTCTGTGATATATGGTGCAATTCCTTTATTCCAATTTAACGATTATGTTTTTACTTTACTTACAGTCTTTTTTTACAAAATTTTTTTAATCCACTGTTTTTTTGTTTGTTTGTTTTTACATCTGGATTTTGAATCATAGTCGAAAAATCTTTCCCCATAATGAAGTTATGTAATGAAATTCATCCATATTTTATTCCAGTACATGTATGATTTCATGATTTACATTTGAATTTCTCACCCATTTGGAGTTTATTTTTGTGTGTGGCATGAGAGAAAACAAGTTTTTAAATTAATTCTAAGGCTACTAGTTGCTTGGCTTGTTATTTGTTTTAGAAACTTGCTAGAATGTACAATTTATAAAAAGCAAGTGTCACAAGGACAGGGACCTTGCTGTGGTAAGGCTGGTGTTAGAATTCTAGTTCCCTGGAGGCACTGCCTTCTGCAGGAGCTGCCTGGTCCAAAGCATCACTGCTCAGAAGTTGTGGTCCTCATCAGCACTGGCAAGGAAGGTGCGTGTCTGTGCTGGTTGAATCTCCACTGGACAGGTAGAGCTTCTAGAGGTATTTCTGGAAAGATGGGCCAAGAGAAGCAACTAGCAGAGACAAGCAGTAGAAATCCTTCTCTGGAGCAAAGGGGTAAAAGGGCGGTGACAGAGAAGTCAGGGGAGGAGGAAAAACTGAGCTGATCAGAGTTGACTTCAGAGGAGGGAAAACTTCTCCAAGCTGAGCTATGGAGGCTGAAAGGCAGAAGACCCGTGGCAGGAAGGCTGGTTCCTTAAAGCGCCAGAATGGAAAAGATCAGGGCCATGGGGTGATTGTGAAGCCAACCAGGAGGAAGGTGGAGCCAGCGGCTGTGCACTCCCAGCCGAGAGAGCTCATGTTAGTCTGTGTTCCATGCTCTCCATCTAAGGGTTGCATATAATCCAGCATTCAAACAGATCTGTTTTCTCCAAACTCAGGGGTGAGAAGAGAGGGAAAGATCAGCCATCTGAGGGAGTTTTATGGATAAGCCCCCTGAGCATTCAAAAATGCATCGTATAGAATGAAACACAACTTACAAGGATTTAGAGAGACTTCTGACACAGACCATGAAATCTGGCTTGTGGAAACATCCATGAGTCAGGAGTATTGCTCTAAGTAAGAAAGAACTAATTCCAGTAAGTGAATTATTGCTGAATATGAGACTAAAGGAAAGTTAGTATTTCATTTTAGTTAATATAATTGCTGCTGCTTCACCCACCTCTCCTGCCCTCTTTGTGGCACTAGGATGCAGAGATAAGTCAGAGGACATGAGGTGGGCTACTGGCCCAACGAGGATTGAGAAGGAGCCCTGATCCTATATGCACAACTAAAAGAAGTCAAAACGCAATACTTTGAACATTAAAATTATGTCAACTGTCAATCAACGCCAGGAAGTTCTTGTAAAAGGCAGGTTGGAAATCCAATTCTAAATATATAAGTGGGAAGGGAAACTCCTGTCAGGCTCAGGTGGCGCTATGGAAAATGGAACCCAAACTAGGTATCAAAGGAAACAGAGGAAGAGAACAGGTTATTCACTCTCCTGAGTAGGCAGCAGGCTGTAGTTTGTGTCAGAAGCAGCTTGGCAGGTAGTCCAGAGCATGGGCTTTTGAGATTCAGAGAAAGGACTTCAAATTCCAGCACACCTTGTTCCTTGCTGTGCGACTCTCGGAAGCTGATTCTTCTTAAGCTTCAGGCCTGTCATTCATATGGGAAAAGATGAACATCCTTGCAAGTTTGCTGGGACGACTATTTGAGAGATGTCTCTAGACTGCAGAACATAGTACAGGTGCCCCCAAAATGAAAATTAGTATGACCGTTACTATTATTAAATCACAAAGTTATGCAAGCCCACTGCTGGAGGGAGGTATTGGTACATAGTTTTTCTGGAAAAATATGTACTCAAAATTCTAAAACTGTTTCTGTCCTTTGAATCAGCCATTCCCCTTTTCAGCATTCATTTGGAGGAAACAGTCAAGATGTATATAAAGAGTTATGGATAAAGATGTTCATTTGAGCATAAAAAATAAATACTTTTAAAATTGGCAACAATAAAGTTATGGCTAAATTAAATTTCTCAAACATAGACAATGAAACTCTGGGCATACATGTAAAAATAAGTTATGAAGCAATAGTTTTTTTTTTTTCCTTTTTGTCTTTTTTCGTGACCGGCAACGGATTGCAACCCTCAGTGTCGCGCCCGTACCGGACCGGGACCGGCAACGGGATCGCAACCCTTGGTGTTGCACCTGCACCTCGCTCAGCCAGTGAGCGGCCGGTCTGTATGTGGGATCCGAACCCTCGGTGGGAGCGCTGCCGCGCTCCCAAGCAGCGCACTGTAGCAGTGCGCCACCGGGCCAGCCCCGAAGCAATAGTTTTTCAACTTCTTTAGCAGGGGAACTCGAAAACTCTTACATGGAATCATAATACATATACATGCATGAAGATGAATATATATATATACTCTTATATGTATATATAAATACAGACAGATTTATTTTTAAATATTCATATCTTTACTTTGATAAGTAGGAAAAATTATTTAAAGTCATAGAAACAAACTAGATAAATTTATACTAATATGTTGATAGCCACATGAGATATTGAGATAGTCTCATACTGTGTCTTTCCTCCACAGATATTCATTATAAATATAATTGACATTGTCCTCTGCCACGATAAAAGTGCGTGTTGGACTTCTTAATAAACATGACACAAATCAATCTTGCTATCTAATCCCAAACTGGCAGCCGTAAGATGTATATCTCTTTTCAGTCAGCATAACACTCTTTTCAATCAACTCTCACCAGACAGCTTAGGTTTGAATGGACTGCTCTGTATTGCCCATGAAAAGCATGACTGGAACTACAGAGATCTGATGGAAATGCCTAAGGGATGTTCCTCTGAATCCTTTATACTCTATCCTGATAGCAGGTCAGAGCACCAGGCTATAATGTAGACAAGACTTCACTAAACAGTCCCTCTAATCCCTTCTAAAAGGTTGGAATTTGAAGCATCAATATAAACATGTCTGGATCTTGCATAGAACTGCTTTTTGATGACATTCAGCACCTTATTAAGTGTTATTTGATGAAGATATGTGTTAGAAACTCTGTTTAAAATTCAGTACCAGGAAGTTTACCCCCTCTGAAGAACTGGTAAATTACTTTTTACTAGACTATGAGAGATGTGTGTCTTACTGGATTTTCCTTTTCACCTTGGCCATTAGGAAGCTCAGAACTAGATTTAGTGTTCAACTAAAATACATATCTCGTTACTGTTTGTGGTATAATTGTTCCATCTCATACAATTTCTGATCTTGCTCAACTTTATTTTAGCTATCCTAATTACAAATTGTTGTAACTCAAAAATACTGATATAAAGAAGTTCATAGGGATGCTCAGGCAGGAACTTCAGCCTGATTGTTCCAGAAACTGGATGATTTTTAGAATAATAAACCAGAGATGATTATCCTCTTGAAGACTATCTCAAGCTAACCAAACTCATGAGACCAGTAATTCTAATAGTGCTAATCATCATGATAACAGCTAACATTTACTGAATGCCTATTTTGTGAAATATACCTGCAAGCAACTAAATAGATATTTTCTAGAACAGTCAACTAGAGTTCATCAGTCTTTTGGGGATTGTCCCAAGTTAACCAAATTCACAAGAGATCAAAATTAGTTGGTAAAAATCATGATAACAGTCACCCACTCTGTGAAATATACCTACAAGCAGCCAAGACAATCAGAATAGAATAATGGTTGAAAGCATGGTGTTTGCACTTAGGTCTGGGTTCAAAACCCAGTTCTGCTACTTACACAATGGATGTCTTCAGCCAAGTTACCACACTTTTTGTGCCTCCTTTCTCATCGGTAAGATGGAGATAATGACAGAACCTGTCTCCAAGAGGGAAGGGGATGTATGCAGGTTCTCAGCACAGGGCTGAGCATCGAGAATGTGCTGAACAGATGGAAGTCATGCTGATGAGAGGGCTGGAGGGGGGATAGGAGCTCTCTAAGGAAAACACTATGAAAGCCAAGTCCTGAGTTGTGATCAAACTGGTAATCCATGAGCCAGGATGGATTTAGAGTCAAGGGAGGTAAAATATCTTCACAAAGTGTCCCCAACTCACCCAGCTTGAGCCGTTTCCCCATCCCAGGCCTGAAGCTGCAGGTCGTGGGCGAGGCCTGGGAGTGCACATGGGACATGGGCTCCAGCTGCGTTCGTTTCTCCTGCATCTTCCCTTGGCTGCAAGTTAAGCTCAGCCGCCTTGGCTGGGCCATTCCCGTCTCTTGCTTGGGAAAGAGGTTCAGGCAAGTTGGCTCCATTAGTTTGCCCTGATCATCCCCATAGACAAGGCTGTTGTTGCATCTCAAGCACAATGTCATTTTTTAAAAGGGAGACCATTTAAATGGATGTTTTGATTTTATTCCTTTTATGTTAGTAGACAAACCCTTTTCCCCAGTTCTTTTTTTTTTTGTCTTTTTGTCTTTTTTCCGTGTCCGGCAACGGATCGCAACCCTCAGTGTTGCCCCCGTACCGGACCGGGGACCGGCAACGGGATCGCAAGCCTCGGTGTTGCTCCCGCGCCTCGCTCAGCCAGTGAGCGGGAGCCGGTCTGTATGTGGGATCCGAACCCTCGGACGGGAGCGCAGCCGCGCTTCCCAAGCGGCGCACTATCCAGTGCGCCACCGGGCTGGCCCTTTTCCCCAGTTCTTGTGTCCTTTTATTCCCGTGTGCTGTACAACCAGGTCTCTCTGTGTTCATTCATTTTTTACCGTATAATATGTTGCTTCATATTCTTTCTATCTTTAAAAATCCTAATCAATGGTATCTGTAAAAACATATTTCAAGAGTTTTTCAAGAACTAGTGCACTGGCCAAGGGAAAAGTAAAAATTTTATTAATTTTGAAGCCAATGCACTTACTTGATGGTGGGAAAAAGTAGAGCAAAGAGCAGCTGGTTCAAAAATAATAACAACAGCAACAGCACCCACAGCAGTACTGTGTGATTTTCCTTTGCAATTCCAAGAGGAAGAGGAAAACTCCAAGGAACCAGAGCTATTTGCCTTGGTATGGAAATAAGTCATAGATTATTTTCTTCTTTCGGTAAAATACTATTCAAACAGAATATTTATATTCCTCCCTTCACTAAAATGCTATTGAAAATGACTATGAATCTGATGGGAATTGAAGCATTGCATACTGTCTAGTTGACAGAGTCATTTATAAAAGTTGGGATATTTTATACCCCATCAGGGCTTAATTAGGGTTTATAAAGATCACTGGCAGTTGAAATAGAAATATTGTATTCTTCCATCCCCCGATGACTTTCCCTCGTTCTTTTATGAGGGCCTTTAAAACTCATTTAAGTCTTGCTGAAGTTAATCATAAAGATAGATACCAACCATTCTACAGGGGACTCTAATCCTCTGTTTTCCCCACTTTTCCCAAAAATTTCTTGGATAATCATAAGCAGGGTTCGTTCCAAATTCTGTCCTTTCCCCTAATAGAGTTTTGAAAGGAAATTCCCTCAAACAAGAAGGTGACTGAAGAGACACACAAACCTCAAGACATCTGCACTCAGAGAATTTCAGCTGACTTAGGCCAAAGAATAAAAAACGAACTGTTGGTGACTCCGTGCAGCAAAGTGCTGACAAATGGTGTCTCAGCACAGGAGAGATTAGCACTCTGACTGTGAGGGTAAAAAATGGAGCAGGTGGCACTTCTCAGTGCAGGGTTCGTGTCATCTATTTTCACTCATGTTTTTCGTAAACTTTTATTTTAAATTTGGTGCTAAGAACAAAAGAAAAGTGTGTTAATGGCACCATGTAGGCAAGTTACAAAGATGGAGAGTTGGGCCAGTGAGAGCTCGTCTTTGAACTTCCTAACTGGGCACTTGTGAGCCCCTGGGAGCCCTACACAGATGTGTGTACGTGTGTGCACATGTATGTTCCTCTGGGGAGAGAATCCATTGCTCATGCCATCTTCTCAGAGGAATCAAAGACCCCAGAAAGAACCCTCAATATGGATGGCTTCTATGTGTGTTTCATGCTTGCTTAAAGGAAGACATGCTTGCCATGAGTGCTTTGAAACCACATCAAAATCCTACAGTAGGGTGTTTCTGTGGGACAGAGCATCATGTTCCTTTCTGTCTTTATATGTATTTCTAGAAAGATCAAAAAGTCAGTACATATATGCATTTATCAACTCTAAAAAATATGGAGTCAGTAAAAGAAAAACAGAGCTTGAAACAAAAGTTTGGATTCAACTTCTACTGTTAGCTGCACATCTTGGAAAATTAGCCAACCTCTCCGAACCTTGCCTTCTTTATGGATAAATTCAGTGTAACTCCTCCTTCTGAGGGATGCTAGAAAGATGAAACGAGATGGTTGGAGTAAGTGTGTTGGCAAACAGAGCTCAACAAACAATATTTCCTTTCTCTCTACTCAAAACAACAACAATCACACAGATAAGATTTCTGAGTTAAATGTACTCCAGTTTTAAAAAGACTTTACTGGATTGTCCTCTGTCTTTGACTTCAGTGTCTTGGTATTTGACATTAGCCTTCATCTCTCCACTTCCAGTGAGGCCTCGGAAACAGACTGGCCTGTCTGTTGACAGAGAAACAGGTTTGATTTTCTTGAGGACAGTGATTGATGTTTCTGAGATGTTGGCAAGTGAAGGTCCTTAGAGAGTGAGTTTCCCTGAGGCTCCCAGCCATATGTTAGCAAAGGGATGACCTGGGCAGATTTCAAACACCTACTAATAGGGCCAGTGGCCAGGCAAGGCCCCCTCCCAATCAGAGCAGGGGACCCTTAAGTTCTCTTTCCAGAGAGGCCCCTCCTATGCTTTCTTGTACCTCCCTCCTCACCCCCCAACTTTCTTTCCCCTGAGCCAAATGGCTGATGTGCTCAAGAACCAATCAGGGATTCATAAGAAAAAGGAAGGAAAATTTTTCATATTTTGCCAACTCCAATTGTGACATATTCAATACTTTTGAAAAGCACTTTCATCAGAAAAGAGAAATAATAAAATGGCTAAAGGAGAATTAAAGTAAATTGTTCTTTTGTCAGTACGGTATAGCAGATGTCCCTTCATCTGGCAAATGGAGTTCCCTATGTCAATGACGTAGAGAGATGACATAGAGACAGAACTGACCGTGGTTTATCAGGCCTGCGAGAAAGTCAACCACTGCCTTAGAGAGCAGGAGTAATTTACTCACAGTTACACAGCTCAGAAGTGATGAAACCAGGCGTCACTTCCCAGGGTTCAGCTCCTGAGTCCTGTTTTTAACCACCGAGCCATGCTGCCTTTGAGGCTCTAGAGTGAGCTTGGGACTCCCCAGAAAATGTTTCCCTGAATGGCGCCTGCTGGAAGACCCAATCCTGTCTACTGTTTTTTTCTTGATGGTACCCGATGCTCAAAAGAGGGCACTTACTTCAACCAGGGAATCCGAGTCTACCTCTTGGCTGGGGCAGGTCTCCCAAGTGTAGAAGGAGCCCAAGGACACTCCCGTCATCTGATCTGCCTTGAAACCCAGCGTCCCCTCCCAGCCAAAAAGTTCTGGAAGCAAAGCAAAAAAGAGAGTTTTGTGCTATATGTAAGCCATCGGAACAAACCTATGATAACAACTTTTCTTATTTGTTCTAAAAAAATAAAAATAAAGGCACGATCATTTATAGTAACTAAAGAGATTCAGTTTTGAATTATTTAATTTGCTCATATAACAATTCTTCCCAGTGATCCAAAACACTGCACATGCATTGCAGTACAAATGGGGTGATCCTCTCTCTGTAAAAGGGTTTTAGATTTTATTTTTTATTTATTTATTTTTTTTCTTTTTTTTTTTTTTGTCTTTTTTTGTCTTTTTCCGTGTCCAGCAACAGATCGCAACCCTCAGTGTTGCCCCCGTACCGGACCGGGGACCGGCAACGGGACTGCAACCCTCGGCGTCGCCCCCACGCCTCGCTCAGCCAGTGAGCGGGAACCGGTCTGTATGTGGGATCCGAACCCTCGGGCGGGAGCGCCGCCGCGCTTCCCAAGCGGCACACTATCCAGTGCGCCACCGGGCCGGCCCTAGATTTTATTTTTTGTCTTCAATGAAAAAGTTACATTTAAAAACATCTTTGAAGTCTTATTTTGTGGTTTTAAAAAATCCAACAATCTTTGGAGTCGGGAAGGCCCCTAATACTTATCAAGGTCACTGTCCCCCCATCCCTGCCATATGTCTCCCCACATCTTATGATGCCTGAGTCTTCCCTACACACTCGCTCACTACTCAAACTAGTCAATGAACCAGCTGCAACATCACCATTTGAGTTTTTTAAAACTGTGGAATCTTGGCCCCACCCCAGACTGACTGAGAATGTGCATTCTGTAAGACCCCCGGTAATTCCTACGTGCATTAGGGTTGAAGTTTAGCATCCATCCCTAGCACTTGCTCTCAGCCTTTTAAATCCCTGGAGAGCTTTAAAAACGATTGAAGTCTGAGCCGCCCCCTTCAGTGATTCTGGTTTAGTCGCTATAGGATGTACCCTGAGCAAGGGAGTTTCAAATGGTCCCTGGAATACGCAGCCAAATTTGAGAGCCCAGCCCTTTAGAATATTCAGTGCCTGGTTGCCCTGCCTTTTCTTGGACATATTCAGAGACTGGCAAGCCAGTCCATTCCATTGTAGTTACAAAGTGCCACTTGATGCGAAATTGGAAAAACTGCCTCTAGATAACGTCTACCCTCTTAGCCTAGTTTCTGTCCTTGGAGGCTTTACAGAAAATGCCAAGTCCCTGCCAGGGTGACCAAAACTCATCTTTGTTTGCCCAGGACCCTCTTGATGTTAGCACTCAAAGTCCCACATCCTGGAAAACTGAGATGGTTGGGATAATGACACCATTCCAGATCTTTTCTTCCTCAGCCTAAATGTAAGTGTTTTCTTCATTGTCTTCACCAGTCCTTAAATTTCTAGGGAAACATCTAGATCTACTGTCCTGCAATACTGGATATACCAACCTTAGAAATGCATTGAACCCTTATGTTACAAGCTCAAAAAGAAATTGTGATCAATGCAAACTAAACTGTCCTTTGAGGAGCTTCCTTTTTAATTTTTTGATTGAATTTAAGAGACGCTGCTTTGAAAATCAATTATCAAATCTCTTTTCAAAAGCATCTCTTACACATTATGTTCATGAATTTAAGGTGCCAAATATTATACATATCCATTATTTTATTTGTTTTTCTGTCATCTTCCAATGCAATCACTGGCCATAATTAAATTACTGTGAAAGCACTACAAATTATAGAACTAATTTTTGAAACCAAAAATAATCAACTGCAGAAGTCTTAAAGATAACTATGTTGGTTTAAAGTAATTAAAAAAAGAATCCTGATAAAAATAAAATGCTATGTGAATAAATGTGTTTATTACAGTGTTACTCATTTTTGCAAAGAAAATGGTAAATAGTGTCAATATATATAAAAATAAGGAGTAAGTAAATTATGGACTAATCACTTGATAAAATGTTATCCCACAATTTAAAAATATGATTGTGATGAAATGTGGCAGCATAAAAGTGATTATAATATTAACTAAATAAAGCAAAATACAAAATTAAATCTATGCTGTGATTACATAGTTACAGTTTCATATGGATAACGATTGAAAGCAAACAGATATTTTAAGTCATGTCAAAGAGGGTAGAACAATGAAAAAAAATTATAATGACATGTATTATTTCAAACCTTAGTAATTACTGTTAATGTATTTGAACTTGTTTAAAGTGATATTTCTATCCAGGAAAGTGGTCGAGAGCACGTGCTTAATAGCTGCCTCTTCTGGGAAATGGGGATAATAAGGTGACCTCACAGTGTTGTATAATAAACACATTTATATGTATATTTATATGTGTTATGTTTGATATGTATTTACATACATACATATAGTGTGTGTGCTTGACTTCTCAGTGTGTCTATGCGTATGTGAGCTTCTATGGATGTGCACACACACTTGTCTGTAAAGTTACTTATGCACCCGTAGATGGGACTTAGGATCATCTCCTAAATCCTTTCATTTTACCCAGGAAGATGTTGTGGCCCAGACCCAGTGTGTGACCTGCATCAGATCACAGCATTAGAGCAGAGCAGGTGGGAATCTGGGCAGCCCCACTCCTGGGCCCAAGCACCATGCAGGGCTTCTCATTGGACAGTGTGCCTAGTGGTTAAGAGGGTGGGTTCCAAGCTGGTATGGCCCAGCCTCGAGTCTTGGCTCTTCTGCCCCCTGGTAAGTGGCTAAACCTCACTACCCATTCATCTCCTCACTTGAAGGTTGAGGATATTAATGCCCATCTCATGCTTGTCATGAATATCAAAAGTGAGATGATGCACAGTGCCTAAGACATAGTGAGAACCAATGAATATCTGCTGTGATTAGAATTTCCAAGGGGCTCCAATTCGACATCGTTTTATCAACTACAGAAAAAGCAAAAAAAGTTGTAGGTTGTCCATATGTTTAATCCTAAGGAAATAAAGAACAGAAACACTTATTAAAGTGCCTGTTTCATGTGTAGAACTTTACACAAGCAATTTCAGTTAATTCCCAAAACTAGTAGGGAGGTGCAGTATTTTTATTCCCATTTTACAGATGAGGAAAATGAGTCTAAAAAAATTAAGTAACTAATTCAGCAAACAACTTATACTAGAAAAAATAAAAATAGTTAATGGACATTAAAACATGATTAAATCCAGTAACCATCAAAAAGCTTTATATAAAAGATCAGAGATAACACTTCATACATCAAAAATATTTTTTTCTTATCATTTTTGAAAAAGATGACCAAAGCTTTTGTAAAATGAGAATTCTCATATGCTGCTAGTAGGAATGTAATCTGTTACAACCCTTCTGGAGGACAATTTGGTGATGTGATTTATGAGCTTTAAATTCATGTTTGTACTCTCTGGCACAGCATTTGCATGTTTTATAATCTATTTCAAGGAAATAATACAAAATGTGAATAAAGAATGATGTACAAAGATGTTCACTACAGTGTTGTTTATAATAGCAAAAAAGATAAAGTATGAACAATGTAAATGGCCAATAACAGACTAATGATTAACTGTATTACACACAATGTACTATTATACAACTGTTAAACATGTTGTTTATCACGGCATGGAAACACGCTGGTATAATAACATTAAGTGGAAAACAAGGTACCAAAGTATAAATACAGTATTATCTCAATCATATTTTAAAAGTAAGGAAAAAATTAAAGGGTAATATGCCTATAATATTATAATTATTAAACTGCATAATTCCTTTTTTCTGCTTTATATCTCTCTTTACTTTTAGTCATTCTAAAATTAACAGGTATTAATTTAAAATTAGAAAAGGTGAAATGAATGTTGTCCAAGACACCCCATAATGCATAGTAGAGCCAAAATTTAAATCAGGCCCATCAGACATTGAAGGTAGATTTCTTCTACCACATCAGGGGTCACAAACTCAGAAGCTACAGGGACTGTCAGGTAAGGCCAATGAGCCAAGAGGATAGGGTGTCAAAACTAGGAAATGGGGACTCTGGTGCCTGTTTAGGTAAGCCACATGCTCTACCTAAACAGGAAAGCCACTCTTCTTTCAGTTGATCTCTGCCATGGGAGAGGCAGACTCAGTGTTGTTAGATCTTTGACTGTTTCAAGAGAAGCTAGAAATCCAGCTTCTGAACATTAAATCTCTCCATGTTTAAACTTTGGTAACTAACTCAAAATATTTAAAACAACCATGCAGGCCATGACAAGCTGATTTGGGATATCTGCCCTATACCATACATGCCTCCCTGTAGCCCTGCCTACCTGAATGAATCAAGCACCTATCCTAGTCCTGTTCCCTTAAATCTCAGCATGCCATGTAACCTCTAACATCCGAATCTCTGGAAAGATGCGATGAGCTTTGATCAAGTCACTCATATTTGACACTCCATAAAAATGAAACTGACTTTAAACAATTTTTCATATAACATTTCCCTGTGTTTAATCAGAAGTTTTAAATTTCATCAGAAGTAAAAAGAGATGATAGGGCCCAAGCAATTATTTGGTCACTACTACAGAAGTAGACATTTTTCTGTCTCAATAGAAAGTTGGGTTACTAATATCTTTTCCTAGAATGACAGTTTACAGGTTATATCATATAACATATCAGCAAAAATAGAATAAGGTGGAGTTAGTTCTGTAAATATAAAGACAGATGCATGGTAAAATTCCAGAGGAAAAAATAAGCATTCTTATAAAAATGTTTATAAGGCTGCAATTCAAATGTCTAACCGAGCATAAAAATGTAATTCTTCTGGGAAAATTCCATCCTCTGCTTATGCACCTGCTTTCTAAATTGTTGTTTTGAGTTTTAATTAAGGAGTGGAATCGATTCCTTTCTCCTGATGTGTAACAACGAGGACCTAATGAAGGAGGCAGCGTTTTCTCGTTTTCTGTAACATAGGAGAATGTCTTTGTCTCCTTTTACATAGTAAATCTCAATTCACTGGCAGTGCACTTTGCAAATACTTTGTACACTGCAATGTTTAGGTGTTTTCCAAGAATGATTGTTTGCTAATATCCCAAAGTGCCCTCTGTAGGTACAGGCGGTTGTTTTTCTTTCTTTGGCATAGTGCTTTTATTTTGACAAGAATATGACAAAGGATTAATTGGACCCATTTATTCTCTAAATGTTGGACTCTCAGGGAATTCACCAGTTCCACTTCTAATCAAGAGCTAAACTGGCAAGTGGGTAGTTAGCAAAGTTGGCTGCACATCTGCAAATATCAGATGTCTGTGAACAAGACTAAGGCTCTCTCTTCTCTCTGGTCAGATGGTTTCATTTAAAGATCTACAGGGTCAAGGGTCACAGCATGACCTCATCAAATTAGGCCCAACTGAGAGAGGTGTTTAGCACAACAGAAAGGAAATAATCTGAAGGACATTAAATGCAAATGAAATTGCCATCTGCAAACTTCAAAAAACACCTGACCTAAAAAAATAAATCTCCCACTTAAAGCTGAGACCTTGCCTCCTTCTGTCCTCCAGAGTGGATGCAGAAGTCTGTTCTTGTGGCTGCCTGACAATCACTCAACTAGCTGAAGTCCGTTTGCATTTAATGTTCCCCTCCCGACATTTTCTAGTTGAAAAATTTGACAATGATCTCTGAGGAACGAGAAGAGGAAAGTTCACACATGAATATTATTCCTTTGCCTCTTGTGCCCGATGGCCAAATTGGTCACAGGAGCCTTTGATTTCTAGCACTGGAGGCCAGTCACTTTTGTATGACCATCAATGGGCAAATTGCATGGTGTGGGGCCATAAGACGAAGGTCCCAAGGGTGACAGGAATTGTAGTTTATTTTTTATTTATTCAAAATATTAGTCTTTATTTGCTAGAAACTGCATCAGGTCCTAGGGACACACAGCTAAGCCAGCTAGACACAGTCCCTGTCCTCCAGATATCCCAGACAATTAAAGGAGTAATACTGGAAGTGTGAGAAATGCTTGCAAAGTGTGGTTCACTACAGTGGTCTCTCAGAAATACCCAAGTGCCACCCAGGAGGCCTTGTCCCACCCAAATCCAATCCAGAGAGGAGGACAGGCAGGTGGTGGCCAGCCATAGTGTCTGAACCCTGGCTCTTCTCCGGGGAGCAGTAGTTAGAAGGCCCTTGGCTGGAACTGTCGCTGGCCCCATCAGCCCTTTCACTAGACAGGATCTGTGCAGGACACTTGACCTGTCTGTCCGTTATTTCTTCATCTGGCTGAGAGGTAGATGCAGAGCTACTCTGTTGGGATAAGAACTTTCTAGTGACATACACTTCTGGCAAAAGTTGATGAGCTGTTTGGTGAGAAGGTGAGCTTCTCCCCCACTAGCTCTGTTCCAAAAGGGATCGAAAAGCAATAGCTAGAAATATTAGCAGGCAAATGGGTAGGTGGGGTGGGACTGGCTGACGTCTAAAGCCAGTTCCAGCTCCAGCACCACAGAAGACTGAGAGGTGTTTGGTTTTGTTTTTGTTTTCAGTTGTAAAATTCTATGGTTGCATTCATTTGAGTGAAAAATCACTGTGAGCATTTCACCCACATTACATTAGAGAAAAACTTTCATTTGCCCAAAAATATTAGTTAGATGGTGCTTCTTACAGTCATTCAAGGCTATGACCCTGAGTAACTTAAAGCAAGCATCCCCTTTGATAATGTTTAAATTTCCTTGGTAGACCTAATAACTTCTTCGATTATCTTCTAATGCCTCTTATAGAACCTAGGTGATCAAAAAACACTTGTGATATTTATCAGGTCTGTGAGATTTCTCCTGCTGATGCGTAGGGTTTGTCTATGTGGCATTGATGTCGGTGGTGTGTGAATGAGTTTGTGTTATACCGAGAGACTTCACAGGCTCTGCCACTCGCTGCCTGTTTTATCCTGTCGAGTTCCTTAAGGTTTCTGAGATTTAGTTTTATTATTTATAAAGGGGGATTTTAAAGAAAAAATTGACCTGCAAGGATTTTATAAACTGTAAAGAACTGTGGAAATGGAAGGGGCTACCATCATTCTTTATCAGTGTTGGGCACCAGGTTTCCCATAATCTATGGTGAAGAAATGTTGGTAATGGAATGAGGGATCTTCTGGCATCAAGACTATTAGGTGTCTTTTTGGTGCCAAGGTGATCTGAGGGATGAACTTTGGGCACATTCTGCTTCAGAGATAATAACAAGCTTGCAACTCTGCTTCCATTGTTTTCTAGGACTGTATGGGAGCAAGTAGAGATCGTGAGAACAAGTGAAATAAAAAAAATAAGTTTATTGTTCTGAGTAGTGTTTTGTTTGTCCATTAACCAGGATCCCCATCCATTTATCCTATAATGCATTGCTTGAATTTCCTCATTTATCCTTCAAAAGCATCTGGGAGTCAGAAAGAGAAGCCAGTAACTCTGGAGGATGTAAGAGATGGAGAGATTCACATGATGACACAGTGCCACCGAGTTTTAGCTACATGGGATCTTGGGCTCAGCATAGCAGCTTTCTGTAAGATCCATGGAGACACAGCAACCACACATGCTGCATGGGGACATGAGACAGTGGAGTGGGAGGGTAGCAGAGAGGAGCAGAGGGGAGTAGAAGGAGGTGTGGACCAAGAGCAATGAAGACCTGACTATTTCCAGCTCTATCTGTTTGCAGATAGATGTCAGGAAGTCTTGGGGGCTCAGCTCACTCATCAAAACAAGAAAAGGACCAAACCAGATGCCCTCCAAAGTCTTGGTCATGATGCAGCAAAAATTTCACAGGATTTTGCAGTGAGAGGTCTGGCTTTGCAGAACTACCCTACCATTAATGGGTTATATAAAATTACACATGTCCCTTCCACTTCTCTGAGCTTTGCTTTTATCATCTGTAAACTATACTAGTAATACCTATCTCACAGGGTTGCAGAGAGGATTAAATGAGAGAGTCAAGATGGAAATCCTTAGTTAACTCACTGTGGCCCCAGAAATGAAGGAAAAGGATGAGAGGAGAAAACATTCACTGAAGAATATATATGATTTCACTCTAGCAAAGATGGATCTGAAACATTAATGGCTAACTCTGGCTTCCCCAGAGCTAATGGACTACATTCAAGTATTTTTCATCACTCAGCATTTTTTTAATGTACTAATAGATAAGAGAAGCAAGACAGAAAAATGTAGATCCTGGCTGAAAAGTAAGGGGATGGGACATCCATGATGGTGTTTTGGCCGATGTGGATGGGATATGGAAATACATCTCATGTTGCTAGGATCAAGAAACTTCTTAGACCCGGTGGTGATATAGGATAACTTCATCAGCCTGGTGCTTGCTAGGAAAGAAGAAGGAGTATTTGGGCATGAGGCCTAACTGTCATCTTCTTGGGTTTGGGGATGAGGACACCTCATCGATCTTGTGTCATTTCAGAAAATGGCCAGTCACCTCCCTGCCTTGGAATTGGGTCAGGGAGCAGCGATCCAAAGAGGCATTTGTGAACGAGAAGCAGTCAGCGCAGGTAGGAGGGGATTTATGAACTTGAGCCCAGGAACGCTGGGTGTGGGGGGGTGCACATCTGGCTACAAGATGCTCTCTGGCTGCCTTTTGGATGAAGAGGCTTGGTCAAAGGGGGTCATGGCAGGTTCAGTGGGATTACTAAGGGTGGGGGCTGCAGTGAAAGTAAACAAGCTGCCCTCACGACTTCAGGCTTCCCCCAAGCCAGGATGAGAAAGGAGATGTGCTCGTGTTTATTTGCAAATCATTGAACTATTTCTAAGCTCATGGAAACTCTAAGTGAGAAATCTCTCTTATCAATCAATGTTGAAGGTTTTCTATGAGGACAATGACAATTAAAAAGCCACCTAAATCAGAAGAATACTGCTCTAAAGTAACTACGAAAGGGGTTAAGGAAAAAATATATCCCTGTGGGCTATCAGTCCTACAAAGTAAATCAATAATCAAGTTCACATAATTTCCACACAATAACTTCTGCTGTTTTTCTAGATTAATTTTTAAAAAAATTATATTGGTATAAGATTTGGCTGAATTTCATAAGGTTCTTTTGATTTGGTTTATTTGTTATTTTCAAAAATTCAATCTTATCAACTAGTAGTAGAGAGAATTAACAATAAGGACAGGAATTAAACTGATCGTTCTGCAGTGCTTTCAGAAGGGGCAAAGACCCCCCCCCCCAAAAAAAAAGATTAGTGACTTGACTTGGGATTGGGCTCCTAAGGAAATCATTTGCATAGTGAAACTTTTGTAGACACCACCAGTTCAGTACCGTATTAAAAATGAAAAATGTGTTCAGTAACAAGGCTGAGTTTTTCAATGTGCTCTACATTTTAAAAATACTGGTATAGAGCCATCTTAATCGTGCATCCTCTGGGTCTCACAGGTTGGGAACCAGCTTTTTCATTCATTTCCTGGTGCGGGTAGTCCACACCACCAGAGCAGTTTAAATTCAGCCTCCACATCTGCATGGGACTGTGTTTGGACTTCTCATGGGGACTTCCTCAAATCCTCATCTAGATCCCTAGACAGAGACACAATACCTTGTGGCTTCCTAAGAGCCAGATCTTTCCTCTCTAAAATTCCTTCTAAAGTTTTCAATTTCTACTCCTGACCCTGTTCATGCATTAAAATTCTCTGGCTGGATCCACAACCTACAACAGCCCCCCATCAGCTAGCAAGCATCTGCCCGCGCTTTGTGGTTGCTCTTGTTTTCTGGCATGCAATGATTTTCTCTTCTTTCTTTCAAGTTCATCCCTTTTGTTGACTAGGTTATTTTGATTTGTTTGCATTTTATTCTGAATTTTCTATGGGGTTGTAACAGGTTGGCTCAGATCACTAAGTTGTCATAACTGGAACCTTACAATAAGGTTGATAAAATTAATTCATCCAAAAAGTTTCTTAGACAGGTTTCTCCTGGAACTGATTTTTATAATGTCACCCAATACCATGTCTCTTTCTGTCATGCGAATAATAACATATTCTTGAAATTGGCCAGGCCTGGTGGTATTGGAGGAAAAACACTGAAGAGGAGAAAGGGTTAAAGTCTCACTCCTGTGATGTCCAAGCCATGTGACTTGGGGCAAGCCACTGAACTTCAACTAGTAGATGAGGACAATAATGCCAGCTCCTCACACATGAGGTAGGGGAGTTATAAAATTTGAGGAAAAATTGTTATTTCTCATTTGGTTTTCACCAGTGGCAGTACCAGAGTTCCTGACTAGGAAGGTGCAATGGGTCCAGAAGACAGATTTACTAGTTTTTGAGAAATGTAAAGATAAGTGTTATTCTGTGAGATAGAAGGGACTTTTTATTAAGGCAGAAAAAAAGTAAGGTTCTCCTGGTGTTTCTTGTACAGGAGTATTGAGCATGATTTTCTATGCTCACCGTAGACTTGTAAGGCACACGGCTCTCAGACCAGTTTCTGTGGATTACATCATCAGATGGAACCCCAGCCCTGGTTCCCTCTAGACAGATATGCAAACGCTACATGTGTACTTTCAGCCTGGTGCATTTCCCACCAAGTATCCCCCTGATCCTCCTTCATCAAACTGGTGTTTTTACTGGGGTGTGGCTCAGCTCCCACCTTAGAGATAAGAACACTTAGCATCAGTGTATGGAGTATGTTCTTAATAAAGACAAAAGTGTAATTCATCCAAAATCTGGGACCTGGAGTCAGAGCTTGGATGCCAGAGAGAGTTGCTCCCATCTACTTCCCCACACATGGAAGAGGAACTGGGAAATGTTTCTACACCATCACTGTGGTTTCTTTTCCTACGTGACACCTAAGAGAAAATGCCTTGCTTACCAAAGATTTGGGTCCAAGTGGAGAGTCTTCAGATACCTCTTTAGGAATCTTTCCATCTGGAAGAAGAGAGGAACATGAGAAGGGAGATCTTACTAAGAAATGACCTACTGGCTGGCTGTGCCAGGCACAGTGACAGACCCTGGGGACAGAAAGAGTCCAGGTCGCTGCAAATGCTTCGTATAAATTCATGGTCTTAGGAAAATATGTTTAGGAGCAGCAAACAAATAGGTAGAGATTGAGAGACTCTGAAGGACTTCCAAATCAGATATAACTACCCCAATACCTATATCCCCAAATTAGAATATTCATTGTTGAATATTCAGTTTCAAGCCGGTGGCTTTTCTCAATTCATATCACAGAATTTATTTATTCATTTTCCATCCACGAAAAAGGCTTCATTCCTTCAAAGTGTAATCAGTGAAACAAAGTTATGAAAATCCACTTCATATTAATTATTAAGTTTAAAACAGAAATTGGTATTTCCCAGAAGAGTAATACTCACACTCTGCTGGGCAGCAAAAAACTTAACGTGAAACATATCCAGAAGAGTCACTTGGCTCTTGCTAAGGATAACATAGAATTTGTGAAGTAATTGACATTTTAAGGGAAAAAAACCTGTTTTTATCCTTGTACTTTTCTAAATGATGTGAATTCTTTATAATAAACATGCATTGCTTTTATAAAAAGTAGTAATTTTTCTTAATGAGTGAAGATCAAAAATCCCAATATTTTTCATAATCATTAATTCTAGGTACTGGAAATGTAGATGATTGTCATTTTCTTCTGTGAACTATTCTGTGCTTTCTAAATTTCCCAAAGTTAACCCAGTATTAAGAAGAATACTGAAGTGGAGATAATGTAATAACAACATAATCATTGTTGTCTATAATTTTAAGCAGCTTTCTAAAGAGACATTTTATTGAATGTCATCAATTAACTAAACATACAAATATGTAAGCTTTCAAAATCTATCTTATTAAGTCCTGAATGATAGATTTTCATCACAAAGATATATGAAATTTTAAAGCACAAATAATTTATGTATTTTAATTTAAGACATCTGCTTTTCATTTGACTAGTTAAAATACCTTCTGTACAATGTTTAGATTTTTTTTTTTTTACTCGGCATCCTTTTAGTTTCACCATCCTTTGAGTTTGAGAAATTTTAAAAGTCCCAATACATTGAATATATAAATCATTTTAAAAAAAAAGAAAATTGACAATTCTGTCCTATCACACCACATCATTCCCCAAGATGCAGGGCCAGGTTCTCCAGAAAGGTCATTCCTCATGTCCATAAAGCTGTTCCCCTCTTTGACAACCGAAGGAGAAAAGGAGACCAGTCCAGATTTTCACAAAGTTATCTTTCCTTCCTTTGCGCCTCTTTGAGTATTTGCTTTACTGCTCTAGATTCGAGCCCTTCTATTAAAGGCAATAACATTTAACCAACATGCACAAGCATGCACTGTCTAGGTAATGCAGTGAAGTTTTTGAATAAGTCATAGCTAAGTCATCAAGGAGCTTATAATTTACTAAGGGTGACAGAGAGGCAAGTAATTCATCTAATAAAGGCAAGATGTAGTAAGTACCTTGATAAGGCCACAAAGAAAAATGGTAGCATGACTCAAGAAGACATTAATTCTAAGTGTGGAAGAAAGAGCTAAGAGGAGAATTTATCAGAGCCAGAGTTTAAAGGGTGACTTGTAGGGGATGTGCATTCCAAAATACTGTAAAGACTATAATGAGCAAAAAAATCCTAAACTCAGGGAGACAAAAAATTTATAGCATGTACGAGAAATGACAAGAAGGCTGTTGTGGTTGGAATATGGAGGTGGGTTTGGGAGAGTTGTAGTGAAAAATAAAGTTTGAAGTAATTTGGGGTCTCACTATGAAAAGACATGGATAGCATATGAAGTGGTTTGAAGTTTATTTTAGATAATGGAAGAGGATGGGCATTGAAGATTTTTAAGCATAAGGATTATAAAATCAGATCTGTACTTAGGATGATAACCCTGGCCAATAGTGTGGTAGATGAATTAGAAGAGGAACACATTGGAGACGAGTTAAGAGGACATTGCAATGATCCAAAGAAAACTTTAAAAATGGCCTGAGTGAAGCTGGTCATTGGAGGAGCAAAAGAAATTGGGGTCAAAACTTAGAAATCAGTAATGAAATGAATAACCTTATAGAACAGAGGTTAGTTGTCTCTGAACCCATTTCTTATGCACCTGGGAGCTGAAAACGTCAAAATCAACAGAGAACATGGAAAGGAATATAGGGGACATCCTAAAAGCCAACCTTCTCTTCTGAGAAGTGCCAATGAATGCTAGCCGTGCTTTTGCCCTGGAGTGTATCTCCAGGTAAAACGGGGGGACGGAGAATGTGAAAATCTATCCTGGGAACAGTCTTTCACAAATAAAGATCCAGAAGGAAAGAGAAAAAAAATCAATTAGAAAAACACAGCGATTTTATAAAGATGACATTATTGTTTTTAAAATATAGAAAAATAGAAAAACCTTCACTAATTTTGAGAAATTTGGAAGGTAATTGAATTTAGTAAAGCTCCAGTGAGCGCATGCACACACACACACACGAAGGCCTGAATTAAGATAGCGGCGGAGGACAAGGACCTGGAGGATGACGGATCGATAACTTAGAGACCTAGCAGATGCTGGAGAAGGAGAGATCAAAGGTGATCCCAGGCTTTCATACTTCAAGGCCCAGAAGGGTGGTTTTACCATCAACTCTAGCAATTGAAGTTATTGAGGCTACTAAGGAAAAGCTTCTAAAACTCGGAAATAGATTTTAAAAATCACTGCATGCCATTTCAATGTCCTATTGGACATAGTTGAATGATATCTGACTCTAGGGAAATATGTTTGACTTACTGTTTATTATTCACCAGGGCCCAGAGCCAGTAAAGTTAGGTTAATTTGTAGACTTTTACAAATTTCAGATGATTTGGGGATGGTAGAGATACACACGATTTCTGTCCAATAGAAAAAGAGAAACCTAAAGGTAATGGTTATATTGACCTGTAGGATGTTAAACAGTTTTGTAGCTGATTAGCAATCTTATTTAACATTCCTTTTTCATATCCTCTTTGAATCTGCTTTTTCAATCTGCTGGTTTCCTCATTGATGACTTAAATGAAGACTTGCCACATGCTCACTATATTATATGTTTTTTATGAGAAATGTGTTTTTAACTTCTTGATAATTATAGATTGATAGGGCCTAAAACCTGCAATATGGAAATGCCAAGGCTCTTCTTACAGTAAAAGGCAAATCAGTACATTAAAAATCATCCCAGATGAGAATTTTAACAACCAGGAAATAGAAAGGTATGTTTTGGTTGGAAAGGGAATGTATCTTAAATACTTCAGTTGTCCAAAACCCTACACATGGCTTGCTTAAGAATATTTCCCATTAGTGCAATTTGCTGCCCTCCAATAATATTGCCATGATGGTGGCTACATCTTTGCCCACATTTATTATTTAAATAAATAATTAGGTATAGATTATGAGGATAGAATCACCTGTTCTAAGGGTATGCTGATTTTTCTAAGGCTTTTGATATGGATTGTCAAATGTACTGCAATTTACATTTCTGCCACATGATACATGCAAATACACACATCACCGAACAATTGGCAACAATGAAAATTATCTTTTTTCTTTAATCTATACCAATTTAATAACAGAAAAATGGTTTTAAGATATTTCAGCTGACATAGAGAAAACCTCACCCTCTCCAAGTACATTGTTTAAAAGTTGAAAAAATATGACCAAAGAAACCTAATAAATGCATGACTGAGCCAGAAACTAATAAAGGAAAGCACCGAGATGCCAAGTTCTCAAAATCACAGCAGTGAGTGAAAACAGAGGTGAGGAGCTCATAGGAATGGAAAATAGGCCTGAGTGGGCAGGGGCTTCAGCACCCCTAAGGAAGGCAAGCATAGGGTACCGGCCCTCACCATACCCAGGTATTGAATGATGCTGTGGGCATAAAGCCAGGAGAGAGAGAGAGACAAAAAAAGTCTACCACAACTTTTGGACACAGTAAGGAAGCCTGTCAATTACATGGGACCATAAGTGGGAAAAAGTGTCACCCTCAGGAACCAGAACTAGCCTATACCACACACCTATGTGGTGTCAGATTCCAAGCACCTATTTAGTGCAGGAATTCAAAACTGAAAAATTAATTTAAAAAGTGATTCTGGTCTAGAAAACCTATAGGAGCCTACAGAAATAAAAACTAAACCACTACATAGGGATGCTTTCACAAACTAGGTAATGGAACTTCCAGGAAAACAACCACTGCTAAAGATGAGCTCACAACAGAAAATTACAAGCCACATGAAGAAAGAAACTGTCGTGGAGAAGAGTCAGAACCCATAATGGAAATTAATTTGGAATAATCTTTAGAATATTTAAAGTGTTAAGGAATTCAAAAAAGCCATAAGACGGGAGAGAACACTATTGAGAGAGAGAGAGAGAGAGAGAGAAAGCCTAGTTTGAAAACTAACCAAAATAGAAATTTCAAAAACAAAAACACTCAATTTATAGGATAAATAGTATATTAGATACAGCTATACTAAAACTCAAATCCAGAAAATTGATGGCATGAGAGGGTTATCTAACAAAGCAATTGAGTCATAAGTCAAGTATAAAAAGATGGCTTTAAAAATTGGAAATAAAAAAATCCCAATTCTAAATCATACACAGATAATAAAAGAAACCACAGTGAAAATTATGAAATATTCAGATCTAAATAATAGCAAAATTGTCCATATCCGAACATGCAGGTTGCAGCTTAAAGAAATACTTAGAGTGAAAATGTATAATCTTAAGCATATTTATTAAAAAGTAAGAAAAGATGGGGAAAAGGGGAAGCTATTTCATTTAAATAGCTAACACATAAGATTAGAATTAATAAAATAGAATGTAAAGGAAAAAGAATCAAGATTATCAACAAAACAAATACTTTAATAAAAACTAATAAAATAGACAAATCTCTATCAAGATTATTCAAGGCAAAAAGAAATCACAAATAATATTAATAATCAAAAAGAGTATGCAACTACAGATGGACATATCTCAAGTCACATGAAGATACTAAATAATTTTATGTCAACAATTTGAAAAACTAGATGAAATAAGCAATTTTCTACAAGAATGCAAAGTATTTGAAAATAACACCATAGTCTACAGAGAAAATCCAAGGGACTCTACAGACAAATGATTAAAATAAATTAAGAGGGCTTAGTAGGGCTGTTGTCTGATATATATGTCAATACACAAAAAATAAAGTTTTTGATCTACCACAAATAAACAACTACAATCAGTAAAAGAACAAAATTATGGCATGAACACTGTCATTAAATCTATAAGGAACCTGAGAATAAATGCAATAAAGATGTATAATAGGCTTATGAAGAAAGGGAGAAGCATTACAGAAGAACTTAGAAAAGCTGTGATAAAAAGAAATTCATGCTACTGAATTAACAGAGCCAAAATGACAAAGATACCAATTTCCCCAAATGAGACTATAAATTTCAGGCAATTCTGATAATAATTCCAATAGGATATCTCAGTCCACTAGAATGATCACTCTAAATTCACACAAAAGTAGAGATCTAGGAATAACCAAGAAACTTCTGGAAGCAGAAGGGGAAGGGAGAGCGGGAAAACCAAGAAAGAATTTGCTCTACTGAATATTAAGTGTAATTGTAAGTTACAGTAAAACAGTTTGAAGGTGGTGCAGGATTTGAAAACAGATTAATGAAATAGGATGGAAACACAAACAGAGCAAAGCATAAATGAGAATCTGGTGTAGGATAAAAGTGACATTAAAAATCAGTAAGAAAATAATAGACTGTTCAGTTAATAATGTTAGGAACAGAAAAAAAATGATCTTTACCTCACACCATATACAAAAAGTAAATTTCAGATAAATTAAAGAATAAATATAAAATTACAAAACTACATAAGCCATAGTATAAAATATAGTCAGATATCATTATAACCTCAGAGTAGGAAAGGATTTCTTACTAAACACTACAAAAAGTGTAATGTAGTAAGGAAAGGATGATAAATTGGGCCAAATCAAAAAAGAAAATACTTGTAAGTTTAAAGACATAAAGTTAAAAAGGAAGTTTTGATAGTAGGAAGATCTTTTTCGTACATATGACAAGTAAATCTTTTCAGTATTCAGAATACATACATTCCCACCAATCAACAAGACAAAGAACGCCCCAATAGAAAAAAACGGTTTAACAATATGAACAGGCAATTCATAGTAGAAGAAATTTAAATGGCCAATTAGCACATAAAATTTTCTCATTAACTCACTAATAATTATGGAAATGCAAATTAAAATAATAATTAGATACCATTTCAGATTGGTAAAAAACTTTAAAGGTTGTAGAAAACTAAGTACTGGTGTGGATTTTGAGATATACTTTGGATGAAAAGGTAAGTTGAAAAAATCTTTTTAGAGAGCAGTTGTCCGCGTCAGGTAAACTAAAGAGCTTCAGCCCTTAAGACCTAGCAACCTGGGCCGGCCTGTGGAGCACTTGGGAGAGTGCAGCGCTGGGAGCGCAGCGACACTCCCACCACAGGTTCGGATCCTATATAGGAATGGCCGGTGCGCTCACTGGCTGAGCGCGGTGTGGGAGACACCGCACCAAGGGTTGTGATCCCCTTACCGGTCACGAAAAAGACAAAAAAAAAGACCTAGCAACCCAATTTCCAGAGACACTCTGGCATGTGCATATGAGAAATGTTCATTGCAGCATGTCGGTCAGTAAAAACCCTAAAATGACTAAATAGCTACAAGTAGAGAAACGAATAAATAAATTGTGGTGTATTCATACACTGAAGTAAAACCACCACTAAAATCATAGACTCAGTGTAGGTACTCCACCATGAGCTCATCTCAAAAACAAAATGTTGAGTGAGAAGAGGCTAACTTACATAGTGTCAGGTATCGTATGACAGCCTTTATTTAAAATGCTGGACAAAGACAAAGTTGCTATTCTATGTATCATTTATAGCAGATGTACAGTAAAAGTATTAAAACATGGAATCAAAGTATACATTCCAGGTTCTTTTCAATGGCTGTGTCTGAGGAGTAAAGGGCAAGGTGGGTAGAATTGCGAGGTTTTTAGTTTTATCTGCAATGTTCTTTTTAAGCACACTCACAAAAAATAAAAATGATGAAACGTTACTTCTGGGTGATACATACACAAGCATTTTTTACATTATGTTCCTTACATTTCCATTTATTCATTTAACAAAGTAAGGAAACTGGAATCTTACTGTTTTGACTGCACTTCCTTCCTTACTAGTGACAATGAAAAGTTTTAAAATACGCCACCAGCCATTTGTACTTCTACTAGAATTGCTTGCTAATAGCCTCGGTTTCTTTTCTATCGGAGTTGTTTCAGGTTTTTGGGTTTTTTTTGTTTTTTTTTTTTAAACTCATTGATTGTAACCACTATTTTCACTTTAGACCGGGCAACCCTTTGGCTGTCATACAAATTGAAAATGTATTTTCAGTTTATTGTTTGCCCTTAATTCTACTTATGTTATTTATTGACTTTTAGAAATTTAAAATTTTTACGTAATCAAATCTATCAAATTTTGTTTTCAGAAAAGCCTTCCTAAATAGTCATCTAAATTCTCATGGAACGTTTTTACGGCTTTATTTTAAAGTGTAAGTATCTGGAACATGGTCAGCACTCAGTAAGTATTTATTATTGAATGCAAATCTTTAATCTGGATAGGATTTAGTTTCATACTCATTACAAGGTAAGAGTCTAACTTTACTTTTCCCAAACAACAGTTAACAGTTAATTCAGAACCGTTATATTTTAAGAACCAACTTTTAAAATCACCAATTTTTCATATACGCTCTGTGCTGTATTCTGTGTCATTCATCTGTCTCGCCTATTTTGACACTCTATTTTTAGCTGTTATAGCTTCACAATATATTTTAATAGTGGGCAGGTCAATTCTTCTCTCTTTTTCTTCCGATAGTGTTTTTTTTTTTTATTATTCTTGTGCCTTTATTCTTCTAGTAAATTTTAAATCAATTTAAGTCTCAAACATATGCTATTGAAATTTAATTGGAATTGCATTTCATATATTGATTAATTTGGTGAGTATCCTTATCTGTACAATAATGTGGCATCTCATCTAGGACCATGGCATGACTCTTCATTTATCCAGGCCTGCTTTTGGTCTCCAGGCAAATTAGTTTATCAGAGCTACATCAGATAAATCTTGTGCAAGTAAATATTTATTTACTAAATAAATATGTAAACATATGAATAAATGTATTATAAAATATAAATATTTATTTATTAGCTAAAGCATTCAGAGGTTATCTTTGTTTTCTCCTCTATTTCAATGGAAATGCCTCTACTATAGCACCATTAGGTATGATGTTGGCTATTGTTCGGGAGGAGTTATTAAGTATAACTATTGAATTTTACCAAATGCCTCTTTTTTTGCATCTTTTGAGATGGTCACATTATTTTAACCCTTTGATCAATCGATACTCTTGTACTATGTTAGTACATTTCCCAATATTAAATCTACTTTATATTCCTGGAGTAAATTGCACTTAATCATTTTTAATAAATTGCTGAAATTTAAAGTTCAGATTTCCTTTAAACCTCAAGAGTTATTGGTGTAGGAGTTTTTTAATTACAAGATTTTATAAAAATTTTAATTTACTCATTCGTTATTAACTTTTGGTTTCATTGTGTTGTGGCTAGAATGTGCAGCCTATCCTATTTCTATTTTTAGAAATGTATTGATGTTTTCATTTGAAGCTAATACGGAGTCAATATTTGTAAACATCTTATGGGTGCTCAAAAAAAAGTGCATTCTCTTAGGTTAAAGTCCTATAATAGTTATTAAGTCAACTGTATTAATTAGATTATTTAGATCCCCAAGTTATTATTTTTATCTATTTATATAAAGTATTGAGAAAATGTATGTACTGCATGAAAAATTTTCTCTACTAATATTTATTTTGAATGTTCCCCATATTTTAACAGCTTTTGTGTTATATATCGTGCATTTCATGAAAAAAAAAGTACCTTCTTATTTAATGCTTTGTCTGCACTGCATTTTATTTCACACAGCTCTTGTAGTTGCTTTGGAACTTTGATAGCTGTACTTTCTAAGTGAAGTTGTTGAGCCCCATGAGTGGGACTTGCAAAGGGTAAGGGACAACTGATTGTGCCCACATGTGCCTCTCTTCCACTTCCAGGCTTCTTATATAATGGTGCTTCTTGAACTTTCAAGAGCTTCAGAGGTCCCTGGAGGGCTTCTCACAGCACAGATTGCTGGACCACACCCCAAGAGGTTTGGATTCATCAGGGTCTGCAGCAAGGCCTGGGAAAGTGCAATTTTAACAAATCCCCAGGTGATGCTGGTGCTGGTCCAAGGATCACACTTTGAGGATCACTGTTACTTAGGAAAGGACTAAGAACTCTTTGAGGTGGAAAGTCAGGAATTAGGGTTACTTTCAGAGAGCTGGGGGAGGGGTGCAATTGGCCCTCACACCATGGAGAGGTGCTGCCCCATCACTCAGAGGGTTTGACTGGGGGCCTTGAAGTGCTTCCTGCCTAGGGAAGCCTCAAGTCAAGACCTGCAGCTGAGGCTGTCCCTACCAGGGAGGAGAGCCAGTGGTCAGTCCTGGCAGGGGGACAGAGTACACCTCCAGGCTTGGGCAGTAAGCAGACATCCATGTGCTCCTGTGGGCCAGGTGTGGAGAGGCAGAAGGAAGCCAGACTTGGGTCTTAGAGGTAGGCTGACTGAGGGATCAAAATGACCCCAGCAGAGAGGAACAACTCCAGAAACCAGGGAAGTCTTATTTGTGTTGTCTTCCTGTCTGTATAAACCATGGCTTCTTTCCTTTTCTTTTTCCTGGTAATTTGCAAAATACACACACACACACACACACACACACACACAGAGCACACATGTGTGTATGTGTGTGTTTGTGTGTGTATATATATATATATATATCTTATTTTAAATAGTATTAGTAGTTGTTTTAAAGTTTTAAAAATACTTGACTGACCCTCTATTTCTAGATTTCGAACTAGGCACTATCTATGGACTTCCCCTCTCCTCACCTTTATGCAGGATGAGGAAATTAGCATATTGCTACTTCCATCTTTTACTCCAACCCAATGCACTTGTAAGTTTTAAAAATACTTGACTGACCCTCTATTTCTAGATTTCGAACTAGGCACTATCTATGGATTTCCCCTCTCCTCACCTTTATGCAGGATGAGGAAATTAGCATATTGCTACTTCCATCTTTTACTCCAACCCAATGCACTTGTGTTTTTGAAGGAATAATATATCACTTAGAAAATCTAATTTGTTATTATTAGATGATCATTGTTTACAATATATATCTGACCTTTCACTAATTATCATTTTTGCTTTTATTTGTAACTGTAAATTCAAAAAATTCCTCTCTTAGCTGTAGAACATCTTTAAGGTTTTCTGTTTGTTTGTTTAGGGAAGGATTTTTTTGGTTTTTGGTTTTGGTTTTTCAGGAAAATTTCATGGATACATTTATGACATCTGTGCTCAGTCATTTGGGCTTATTTCTATTTATAAATGGACTTAACCGATCCTTTATCATGAGTTCTCCATTCTTGCATTCTTCATTTTGAATCATCTCTTGGTGAGCTAGATTTCATTATGAGTTTTTTTTTTTTTTTTTTTCCTTTTTGAGACCGGCCGCACCGCGCTCAGCCAGTGAGCGCTGTGAGCGCACCGGTCATCCCTATATAGGATCCGAACCTGCGGTGGGAGCGCTGCTGCGCTCCCAGCACCCTCTCCCGAGTGCGCCACGGGCTCGGCCCTCATTATGAGTATTTTTTAAAGAAGGGCTCAGTTATTCTAATATGCCAGGTTTTTAGATATTTGGCAATGTCTGCCTATTTCCGGACACTTCTGATGGGTATTTATTTTTGAGTCTCTCTCTTTTTTGGAATGTGCTGGACATTGTTCCATCTTCATCTGGCAGTGAATGCTGCTGCAGCCAAGTCTGAGACTGGGTGGATTTCCCTGTGCCATTCCCAACCTTTGGGAAAGTTCCCCTTTCTTTGTCTTTGAAATTAAATAATTGCAGGCCAGGCCAACAAGGATTCTCAAGATCCTCTGAGAGCTTCACTTACCCTTAGAAAACTCCAGGTTGTGAATAGTGCCCTAGATTGTAGGGTCTCCCACTCTTCTCTGGCCACCATCAAATTCAGCCTGCCTCCTACAAAATAGAGAGATTTGCCAGGATTTCCTGTGGCCCTGCAGCACCTCTGAAAGGACTTTTGATCTGCTCTCGGTGACTCTGTTCCCTCTGGTCCCCTCTGCTCTATGCCTAGCTGAAGTTCCTTGAAGTTTATAGCATACAGATTATACTGTTCCCATTAGTGCAACTGCAGTTTCCCCCATTGTGTTTCCCTTGACATTTGCAATTAGCTGACATGTTTGCAACAAACTTAAACTACAACATGAATATTCTAGCAAAGCTTACTATTCTGTTGGTGGGTTTTCTTGACATTTTCTTCATTTCAATTTCTATTTACTCAACATCTTTCAGCCATTCCTAGTTCCACATGAAAGTGGATCATGAAAAAAAATAGATCATGAAGTTTTTTTTTTTTTTTAATTTTCAAACATTTTTATTGCCTCAAAAACACCCTGTACACATTAGCAGTCACTCTCCATTCTTCTCCCACCCCTAACAAGCACTAATCTATCCTCTGTTTCTATAGATTTGCCTGTTCTTGATATTTCGTATAAATGGAATCGTGTGGTATGTGACATTTTGTGTCTGGCTTCTTACAGACAGCACGATGTCTTCAAGATTCATCTGTGTTGTAGCATGTATCGGTACTTCATGCCTTTCTATGGCTGAATAATGTTTTGTTGTATAGATATAAGACATTTTGTTTATCTTTTCATCAGTTGATGGACATTTGGGTTGTTTCTACTTTTCAGCTACTATAAATAATGCTGCTATAAAAAAAATAAAAATAAATAAAATAAAAATAAAAAAATAAAAAATAAATAAAATAAAATAAAAGGCAAAAGGTAGAGTTGTCATAGGACCTGCATTTCCACTCTTAGTATATACTCAAGAGAAATGAAGATATATGTCCACACAAACACTTGGACACAAATGTTTATAGATCATGAAGTTTGAATCAGGTTGCTATAAGAGAAGAAGTTTAACCCATCTGTTACCTGCCATCCAGTCATTCAGCGGGCTGCCGAGCACTATGCTAAACATTGGGGATAATAAGGGTGAAGACCAAAACTTAGCTAAGGAAAAAGATGAATGCACAAAATATTGAAATACCACATGTTGAATTCTGTAAGAGAGTTATGTCAGGAGAGCAGGGGGACTGCATTGGAAGGAGAGATTCATTCTGCCTGTGGTTATCAAGGAAGACTTAAGAGAGGAGAAAAAGGGGTCTGTGAAGAAATGGACATTTATTGAGTGCTTACAATGTACCAGACACTATAGTAAGCATTTCAATTTTGTTATCATATTTAATCCTCAAATACACCTATGAGGCAAGTATTGTTATACCCTTTTTATAGTCAAGGAAGCCAAGACTTAGGAGCATTAAGTGATTTAGGCACAAATGGTTAATTACAGAAAAGGCTTCAATCCCAAGTCCATCTGACTCCAAAGCCTGAGGTCTTTCAACTACAGACATTGACTCATCCTGGAAGAGAAGAAATGTTTTTCAGAGGGAATGTTGTATGTGTGCGTGTGCATGTGCATGTGTGTGTGTGCAGGGGGTGCGAGTGGATGTGAGTGTGTAAATCTGTGGTTTTTATTTGCTAGGTTACATTTAACCTTCATGTTCACGTACAATTCAGAATTATGAATTGCATCTTATGTTAGAAATAAGTTAGATCAACATTATCCCTTTAAAACACTGATCATTTACAAATTTTGGATCTACTTAGCAACCCTGAGAAAGAAGAAAAATGAAACCATGGCTAAATTGCAAGACTGAATCCCAAATCTTTCCATTTAGAAGTACCTGAGGACAACCCTAATCGTCTATTCCTGCCCCTAGATATCACAGGAATTGGTGGCCTGGGTGATGAATGTTCATAGTCAGAATGAACTTGAAATTAATATCTATAAAAAGATTAACAACCCAAATTTAATTAAATCCTATATTTTAAGTCTGTGACTTATATTGTTTAAGAAATACTTAATCATTTTATTTTGTTGTTTTGGATTAGCTGTTTAAAGATGAAAGACTACAGGCTCCAATTAGCTGCTGCCAAAAATTAATTTAAGTAACCTATTTGACTACTTGCTGTAAGCTACATACAGTCTTGGTGCTTAAGTAGTTTAATTCCTTGCAAAAGTGAGTGTTTATATGCTCTTATAAAACCATACTAGATCAATTTATTACCAAACACTCACTGAGCATCTATTCTCTTCCCCAGCACCTGGTGTGCCACAGCAGACACTGCTGGCTCCCACACCTCACAGGTGCTCAAGAAATACTTGCTTTTGACTTGCGGATGATACAAACAAAACTAAGATCCAACCTTGCCCTGAAGGAGTTAATATTTGGTAAAAACAAGGCTTTAGGGAGATAAAGAATGTCATATGTGATTAAAAATCAAATGAATGACTTAGGCCATAAGTTAGGGGAGAGAAAATGAGATCTTTTTCAACACCACGGTCAAGAAAGCTTCGTAGAAAAGAAGCAAATTGATCAGGCTAAGTTTTCCTTGGGTTTGAAGGAAGGAGTGATGCATTAGTCCATTTTGCATTGCTATAGAAGAGAATACATGGACTGGGTGATTTATAAAGAAAAACAAAATTTATTGCTTACAGTTTCTGAGGCTGAGAAGTCCA
>NW_007727715.1:256253-257386 GCF_000696425.1 Galeopterus variegatus | reverse complement strand
TTAGGGAGATAAAGAATGTCATATGTGATTAAAAATCAAATGAATGACTTAGGCCATAAGTTCAGGGGAGAGAAAATGAGATCTTTTTCAACACCACGGTCAAGAAAGCTTCATAGAAAAGAAGCAAATTGATCAGGCTAAGTTTTCCTTGGGTTTGAAGGAAGGAGTGATGCATTAGTCCATTTTGCATTGCTATAGAAGAGAATACATGGACTGGGTGATTTATAAAGAAAAACAAAATTTATTGCTTACAGTTTCTGAGGCTGAGAAGTCCAAAGTCCATCTGGTGGTGGCAACAGTGACCCAGGGGCCTCACATTGCAAGATGGTGGAAGCAGAGAGTGCAGAAAGAGAGAGAGAGGCAGACTCTCCTCTTCTTTTAAAGCCCTCAGAACCATGCCCCTGACCACCATTTTTAACCCGTTTGGTGGGGCATGGCCCTACAATCCAATCACCTCTTCAAGGCCCCACCCTCCACCTTTCAATTACCATAATAGGATTTTCCACATTCTTAACAGTCACAGTGGGGACTAAGTTTATAATACATAAAACTTGGGGGACACAATTCAAGCTTCAATGATTTTTGGGGAGACATAATTCAATCCACTACAAGCAAGAAGGAAGGCATGAGAGGAAATGCTTAGCACATACTCTCATGCTGTTAGTTGCTTTTTATATGACTATGACTTGAATCTCCAGCTGAGGGGAGGGATTGTGCATGACAGTGATGATGACGATGATGTTGACAGTCATACCTAGTGAGCTCTTACTATGACCAGGGACCCCACTAAGCACCTTCCATGTATCATCTCATCGAGTCTTCACACAACCCCATGAGGAAACATACATACACTAGGCTCTAAGAGGTGAGGGAAAGTGCTCTGGTCACATACCCAGGAAAACACAAAGCAGGGAGCCGAATCCACGCATCGGGCTCCAGGCAGACGGCCTCACTGGTTGAGCGGCTCCTCTTTGCATGTCCTAAACTTGCTAACAGAGGGTCTTATACAGAGGACGTGCCTGGTCTTCCCATCTGTCATTTACTGACTCACTGAGGAGAAGAGTATCTGATTGAGGGCAATTCAAAGGGAAAGGAAAAGTCAGATAAGAACGGACTCTGGAGGGCTCTGAAAG
>NW_007727715.1:245282-255743 GCF_000696425.1 Galeopterus variegatus | reverse complement strand
ACACAAAGCAGGGAGCCGAATCCACGCATCGGGCTCCAGGCAGACGGCCTCACTGGTTGAGTGGCTCCTCTTTGCATGTCCTAAACTTGCTAACAGAGGGTCTTATACAGAGGACGTGCCTGGTCTTCCCATCTGTCATTTACTGACTCACTGAGGCGAAGAGTATCTGATGGAGGGCAATTCAAAGGGAAAGGAAAAGTCAGATAAGAACGGACTCTGGAGGGCTCTGAAAGCAAGGTTGAGAGATCAGTAAAAAAGGGGTCTTCAGAGACTCTGGAGCTGAGTTTGTACAAAAAGTCACCTTTCAGGCCCTGGCTTTACCATTCGATTGACTACTCTACAGACCACTGTTCGCCTCCATACAAAGGCAGAACAAGAAATCTACTCTGGGCAAATAATAATAACTGCTTCTTTGGAGAGGTGGCCCTTCCCAGTTTCCAAAGCATTTATTTCACCGCAGTGCCCTGAGCACACTCCATCTCCAGCTTCTAACAGTCTGTTTTTACCCCAGAGCCAATTTCTTAAAAGAGAAAGTAACTGTCCTACTTTTCTGTTTCTCTTATAGGATAACATAATCACCCTCTGAGTTTACTTAGCTTCCCGCCCCCCAAAAAATAATTCATAAGTTTGTGTGAATTATTTGAGTCACTTATTTATTCCTACTTTTCTGTTTCTCTTATAGGATAACATAATCACCCTCTGAGTTTACTTAGCTTCCCACCCCCCAAAAAATAATTCATAAGTTTGTGTGAATTATTTGAGTCACTTATTTACTTGTTCAACAAATATTACTGAGGACCTACTATGTGTCAGTACTGTCCTTGATACTAGAGGTATAAATGAAACAAAAGGGACACAGTCCCCACTGTGGTAAAGTTCTTGGTCTAGTTGGAAACACCAGCATTAACCAAGAAATTAAAATCACGAGTGAAGAGACTTTGGAAGGCAGAATGCAGGGGCACTGGGGCAACCTCTGGGGGTGGGGGTCCAGGGGTTGGGGCCAAGAAAGTTGGAGGGAGCTGTCTTCCTGCAGGAAGTGCCACTTAAACCAAAATGTGGAAGAGAATCAAGAGTTAGGCAGGCTAGCAAGGTGAGAGAGAGAGAGAGTGTGTGTGCATGTGTGTGTGTGTGAGAGAGAGAGAGGGCACTATTTGGGTGTTTGGAGGCAGGGGCATTGACAAATGGAGGGAGGAAAAAGGATGAGAGATGTTTTCAGGCATTTCAGGCTAGGGGAAATGTCTGTGCAGGGGCCTAAGTATGAGATAGAGTCCAGTGTGTTCAAGGAACTGGGAGGAGTCCGGCGTTGTAGCTGGAAGTACAGAGAGCAAAGACGACAGTGGTTGGAAAGCAACGAAGCAGGTCCCTGGGGTCAGCACCTTAGAAACCCCATGAGAGAGTTTGGACTTGATTCTTGGGTAATGGGAAGGCACTGAGGGCTTTAGGCTGGGACGATGTGACTGTGTTTGGATTTTTGAGCATCCCTGACCACTGAATTGAGAATGGCTGGAGAAAGGTGGGAGCGAGTGGAGGCATGGAGAACAGGCAGGAGGCTGCTGCAGTCATTCACGGGAGAGATGCTGGGGGCAGAGGGGACAGGGAAGGACTCATGGAGCCCAGGCAAGGTTAGCGTCAACAGGAAGGGATGGCAGATTACATACGACAGGGGTCCCTTCTGGCTCAGGCAACTGGATCCTCACACCCTGCACGTCTCACTGTTGCATCACCTCCCCACCTTCCTCCTGTGCATGGGAGAGGGCTACCCAGAAGCGTGGAGCAGGACCATCGGCCTTTTGCCTAAGAATTCATACTTGCTGGAATATTAATATCCTAAATAAATTCCTCTGGTGATCCCTAACAATTCTTATTCTGGAATTTATTACCCAAGAAATGAGAATATTCTGTACTTTCCTTCCAAAGGATCCTCCATTAGGCAGAGACTTACTGGAAGCAAACTTCGTACATTCCTGGTGTCTTTCCACCCATTGAGATCAAAGCCCTCAAGAGTCATTGGCTTGGGTTATAATGACCATTCAGAGATTAGGTAAAAATTAATGAAGCACACATTTTGGTTCAATGCAAGGAAGGACTTTTCAAAGAGGAAATGAGCTGCCTTGCGGGCAAGTGCTAGTTACTTCTAAGGACTCAGTTCAAATATCACCTCTTAAGATGCCAGCCCAGAGTCCTCTAGACAGAGTTAGTCATTCCAGCCTCGCTGCCCCAGTGCATTGTGTTTTCCTCCCATATAATGTTCACCTCCTCTTATTACATCTTCTTACAAAAGACAGTGAACACCTAGTTGTATGCATTATTGTGACCTGGCATATAGCAGGCACTTAAATATTGAATGCACGAATGAATGAATGGTGCTGGTTTAGGGGTTGAGTGATACTATGGCTGTGATGTAAGGAAATTCAAGTAACAGCTAAGGGGCTGGATCATAAGACTCCTAAGATCCCTTCTGTAGATGTTGGCACCCTTCTTAGCCATGAACAAACTCTTCTCTTAACCTGAAGCCTGAGCCCCGGGAGGTTAAGTGACTTGCCAGAGGTTACCCAGTGGAAGAGCTGGAACCAGGGGAGGCCTCCAGGTATCCAGTCCAGGAAACCTGAGTCTCATATCCTGCAATAATCATAGTAGGAATAATATACATGATGCATTTAGTTAAAAAGAATTAATCCTTGCATTGTGTTTGTGTGGGTGACAGGGCGACCTTATGAAAGGGCCAAATATCCCACTCTGTAATACTTAAGAGTGACATGAACAAATTCTATAGAATAAATTTACTCAAAGCTTTTACTTACTGTTTTCAAAGAATAAAGCATGGAAGAATCCTAGAAATAAACCAGCCTTGGCTTGAATTACAGTTCTTCCACTTCAGTGGTGGATCTCCAGCAAAGTGATCCACATCATCTGCGAATAGAGAAAAGATTCATCACAGGGTATTGCTACAAGACTCAGATAAAGGAAATTCATGAAGCACCCAGGACAATGACTGGTATGTGGGAGGCACTTGATTAGCTCTTGACAGTATTATTGCTATCATACTCGCATTGATAAAGGGAGGGGTATGGTAAATACTTTCTAAACAATTTATGTATTTGTCTGAAAAAGACGAGGAACATAAGGCCAGATTTGGGAAAATGCTTGAAAACTCATTTTAACATACTATTTTTTTTTTTTTTTTACCAAATCCTAAAAATTTGGCTGGCTATTTTTGGAACTGAAATTATTTTCAAACTTTACAGGTCTTAAGGACTCCTGGGCAATACTTATTCTTCAAAAAATTTGTAATATGCTTATTTATTTCAACAAAACTTCATTGAACGCTTAGCATGTGCAAAGAATTAGACTGGTACTTAAAGTGCCAATTTTAAAATTGAGCTATTTGACCAAATAAGTGAGTGTTCTAAATGTACCTAGATGTTCCATTTAAGGACAGAACAGTTTTAACAAAATTGTGAAGCACATAACTTCTATGAAAGTCATCATTTCTGCTTTTGCCTTCAATGGATAAGGCAAGAGTCACTATATTTAATACAAATAGCCCCAGGATCAGATCAGAATCTTAGGTTAAAGACTAATAAGAATTAGACTGGTACTTAAAGTGCCAATTTTAAAATTGAGCTATTTGACCAAATAAGTGAGGGTTCTAAATGTACCTAGATGTTCCATTTAAGGACAGAACAGTTTTAACAAAATTGTGAAGCACATAACTTGTATGAAAGTCATCATTTCTGCTTTTGCCTTCAATGGATAAGGCAAGAGTCACTATATTTAATACAAATAGCCTCAGGATCAGATCAGAATCTTAGGTTAAAGACTAATGTATGATTTAACATAGTAAACAATAACTATGGTATGATTTCTAAAATAAGATAATAAAAGTCAAAACAAAACAAAATTGGAAACAAATAATTGAATTTATTTCAAAGGGAGACAGTACAAAGTAGCAAAGAGCACAGCTTTGAAGTCAGACATGGCTGGGTTTGAATTTTGTTCTGACACTCATGAGTAAGACTGGAGACAAATTAGTTCTTTCTGAGCCTCAGTTTCCTCAATGGAGATGAGGAAGACCACTTCATAGGACTGCCATGAATATTAAAGCAGTGCTGAGATTCAGCCTTACCGAGTATCTGGTATGTAGTAAGAGCTCAATAAACATCCACTTATGAAAATAAGAATTAATAACAGAGTTGATTTATTAAAATCATCTTACTAATATTTGTGTCTAAATAAATAAAAGCATCTATCCTTATTTATGCTGTGATTGATTTTATGTTGCTATTTTATCTGTACTAGTGCACACTCTTGACAGCTAGGATTTGTTTCATTCATACATTCGTTTCATACATACATAAAAGCATGTACACACACACACACACACACACACACTGACACTCTCACCTTCGCACATACCACAGTGCAGTTTCCTTTTAGTTCTTTGCACTGGAAACCCAACTCATCCATATGTTAGGTCTAGAATACCCAGACATGGCACCCCTCCTCTTACATCCTTCCATTTTACACCCTAAATTGAATCAGCCTGTACTGAAAAGGAGTTTAGAATTATCTTAGAGAAAAACATGTTTTTTTCTTTTCATAGTTTGAGTTTTTTGGAGGACAGTCTAAACGTTCAATACAATAGCGTTAGCCACTTTTTTCTGGTAGAAAAAAGTATGAGCTAACCCATACTTTCCCATGGTGCTTAGATGGAAATAGCATGAATAAATCAATAAATCTCATTTTGTCCTACTCATTATTACTACCCTTTTCAAGAAAACTTATATTAAAGTTAAGTTACTCAAAAGAAGAAAACTCAGCTGACCTGAAGTACAGCTCCATCTATTTCCTTTTCATAATTGGTATTAATAAGAATTAGTAGATCATTTGTGTTTGGGGCAGAGATAAAGGGAGAAATGAGTTTGCTCAGGTAATAATGTAATGGGAATTTTTAAAAAGTTACCCCAGGGCCTTTGCTCTGGATAAGAAAGTTATAAGTTGCTGACTGCGTTCTTCTACCTACAAAGGTTGAAGAATCGGCCAAGAACTCTGCTTAGAATATGAACTGAAGCAAATGAACTGGACAGTAAAATTACAAAGCTTCTGTTAATGTTCTGCCTTGCTAAGGGTGTAGAATCTTTTGCATAAGAAAACACTTTTATAGGCTTTCTTTCATGGTTAAAAGTTTGGAAGAAGGTGGTTGATACAAAAGGCACAAATTACATTACATGATAAAATTTGAACAACAGTATTCCTCCACAGCTAGAAAGGAAGGAATCTCTGGAGAGGCGATTTCTCTGATCTGGGAAGAGAGAAGAAACAACATCTGGCTACACAGAGAACAGACCCTGGCAACATGGCAACCTGCCAAGCAGAACGTGCAGAGAAAAATGGTCAGCAAGACATTCCTAGGGAGATAGACGGCAAAGGGACTTTTAAGAAAAAAATGATGACTACTATTTAATTTTAAGCTGTTTCTTGTGCATGAGATCATAATTCCTCTAATATTACCAACCTTCTGTAAACACCCAGGTCATGCAGCAGCCTTGAGTTAATGGTGCTTTGGTCTTATTCAAAGGAGAAGAGACAGTGACCACACATGAGGTCAAGGGGAAAGCAACCAAAGGAAGCAAGATGGAAATTCCATGGAAGCAGGAATCTGGAGTGAAAACCTACTAGAATGTAGTTATAGTATGCTCAATAAATGTTTGCAGAATGAATGAATGCATGAATGAATGGACCCCCGGAAATATTGGGATAGGAGTACCTGACTTCCACAGTATGGGGGTGTGTTGAGCCATTTTATTTGGATATTAATAAAAAGAATGCGCTCAGAAGCTTGTAGAACTTGAGGACATCCAGGCTACAGATAGTTAAGACCTTGATCTTGGGAAATCATCAATATTGATGAAGTTGAGGATGAGAGGAGAAGTTGAGAATGCCTATTCTAGAAAACTGGGTTTTGTATTTCTGCATCTTGTTCATTTCTGGGAGAGAGATATAGGAAAATTTTCTTACATTTTTTAAAAAACTCTCAATTGCATTTGAGATAGAGAAGCTCAGTTCCATTAGTAAGAAACAAGTACTCAATGACATTTTATTCCTCTTGAACAAAAGATATCACGATAAAAAAAAAGTTATCATGTGACACCCAGTATGGGGTAGAAAGGAGTCATTAAATCTCATAAACTTGGAGCCATAAGAATTGAGATGAGCATCTGTTTAAAATCATAAGGGTGTTCCATTAAACCACCCAAGAGGGGAGAACATAGAATAAAGAGCTGATTTGCCAGTCCAGCTTTTTGATGATGACAGAATGCAGGAGGCTGCCATGCTTGTTCTCTGCCCTGGAACTGTGGCATTGTGCCAGCCTCAGGCCAATGGCTCAAGAGAATAACGGCATTATGTTCCTTGATGCAATGAACAAGATCTCCCCAAACTAGCAAACATTGTGTTCTCCAGTAAGAGAAAATAAAACATATGGCAGGTGAAATGAATTAATGGCTGATGGTACAAATTCCTAGGTTCAACAATACAATGGTTTATTTTTACTTATCCAAACGTTCTGCACTTTAGCATAGTCCCATTTCAGAGCAAATCCAACTAAAGCAAAAGCTCAGAAGAAAGAAAACAAGACTTCCCTTAGTCCTGTGGTTCTCAAGGAGGGGTAATTTTGTCCGACAGGGCACATTTGGTAACATCTGGAGACATTTGGGTTGTCATACTCGAGGGAGCGCTACTGGCATCAAGTGGGGAGAGATCAAGGAAGCTGATAACCATCCTATAGTGCACAGGACAGCCCTCACAACAGAGAATTATCCAGCACAAAATGTCAATACTGCTGAGGTTGAGAAATGCTGCTTTTGCACTAAAGGTTTGAGGGGCTTCCAATTATTTTTCATCTAACAATCAGTGCTTACTGAAGCTTACTGTGTTTCCAGTGTGTCCTAGGAATTGTGTATTCAGAGTTCTGCTCTTGAGAACTTCACAGTCCAGCAGGGGAAACAGGTCAAAATGTGGTCAAATTACAAAGAGGAAAGTGTATTTGTAAAAGTATACACTCCTATAATGCATTCTAGTAACATAGAAGAGAGAGAGAGAGTAATTGATGATGAGAGGTAATTGTTTCCAGAAATTGAATTGCTATCATTTATTAATTTATTTATTCAACAAAATTCTTTAAACAGCCAAGATGTACCAAACTTTGTGCTATCTGGAGAAAACATTGTTCTGTGAGTCCCTAACTTGTAATTATAAAGGTAGATGAAGCCAAACCTTCTAAACACATTTGACTGAAAACTCTTCCTTTATGCAGATAGATATAAAGTGGTTTCCGTTGTGCAAAAGTAGTAATATCACAAACTGATTGCCTGGGTTCTGTGGATTGGCCTCAGTGACTGCCTGGGGTAGGGGCGTTTATTAGTCCATTTTGTTGCTTATAACAAAATACCTGCAACTTGGTTATTTATAAAGAAAACAGAATTTATCGCTTACAGTTTCCAAGGCTAAGAAGTCCAAAGTCCATCTGGTGGTGGCAACAGTGACCCAGGGGTCTCACATTACAAGATGGTGGAAGCAGAGAGAGCAGAGAGAGAAAGACAGACTCTCCTCTTCTTTTAAAGCCCTCAGAACCACACCCCTGACCACCATTATTAATCGGGGCAACAGTGACCCAGGGGTCTCACATTACAAGATGGTGGAAGCAGAGAGAGCAGAGAGAGAAAGACAGGCTCTCCTCTTCTTTTAAAGCCCTCAGAACCACGCCCCTGACCACCATTATTAATTGGTTCACTATTGCATGGTCCTCCAATCCAATCACCTCTTCAAGGCTCCACCTTTCAATTACCATAATAGGATTTCCCACCTTCTTACAGTCATGGTGGAGGCTAAGTTTCTAATACATAAACCTTGGGAGACAATTCAGGCCTCAGTGAGTTTTGGGGGTTATAATTCAATCCACTACAGGGTGGAAGATGGGGGGGGTGGGATGCTGATGGTCTGAGTTCAGGTCTCCTATTTTCACCTCTGCCCTACTTCAACAAAGCAGTTCTGTTTCTTACCTGTGTACAGATAATGAAGGACATTAAGGGATTCCTTTTCAAAAAGTTTAAAAATAATTGTTTAAGAAATTCACATTGCCACGGTGGAAACCAAGAAATAACACTGGTGTGAATGTTAAGTACAACATGGTGTAGTGGGAAGAATATTACATAGGCAACCAGGAACCCCAAGTTCTAATTCAGCTCTGCTCTTGACAAGCCAAGTGGCCTTGGACAATAAGTTTCATCTCCCTGGGCCTCAGTTTCTTCATCAGCCAAAGGCAATGATTATTCTAAATCATCTCTGATGTAGCTCTCAGCTGTAAGGTGCTATCATATAATTGTACGATAATGCTGATGAAATAAACAGACAGAGGAAGTGCATGCATCGCATATATGACAAGAATAAATAAAATCCTTGATCTAAAGGTTAGTCAGGGTTGTGTTGGGAGTTCAATTCTAAGAGAATGGGAACTCCAGATTTGAATCCATGCAGTAAGTTGGCAAACAAAGAGTTAAGCCTTCCCAGTGCACCAAGTTCAAGGTCTGAAAAGCTTCCTTGGATCTTTCATTGGTCTCACTGAACATGCAAATGAGAAAGAATGCATTCAAGGTCACATGTAAACATCAATAACAATGAAAGATATTTATAAAAGAACTCTGCTTTTAATACACAAAGTATACAGTTCAGGGTTCCATCAGGGTATCTAGCAAAATATCAGAAGCACAACACACTGGCCCTATTTTGCAAGTGACCTGGCCTACCCAGGAAAAGCTATTAAAGGGCAATGACTGAATGAATGGAAAGGGAGCCAAATTCTCCTTTTAATGGGCTGCATGGCCTCCTTAAGTTACACAGCTTTGCTTGCAACCTCACTGACTCAGTACATCAGATGAGCCTGTTTCTGATAACAAGAAATATCACCCCTTTCATTCATTCATTCATTCATTCACTCAACAAAGATTTATTGAACATGTGCTATATTCCGTATAGGTTAGGTGCTCTGTTGTTTGTACTACATCCCTAAAGATGAAAATGGTATTAAAATGCTGTTCATTGGTCCTTCCTGCCATCTGCATTGTCCAAAAGCACTCCATTTTCTAAAACCACAAGTCATTGAACCTTGGCATTGCACATTTCCCAGCATTTTCCCTTTTTGTGCTTTATAACTCCATGAAGTCACATCTCCCCCAGGCTATTGGAATGGCTCAGCTAAGCCTGAAACCTACTGAGAGAAAAGAAATTAGAAAAGGGGGGGTTAATGGCAAAAGCTATTCACATGGCACCACCCCCACAGGTCCAACAGGTTCTGTGATCTCCTCACAAGCCTGGTTAGTGAGGCATGCCTCCCCAGGGTGGTGCTGGGACAGCCAGTTTCTCTAAAGGCCCCGCCAGGCCAAACTTCCTGAAGAAAAACCCACTATCCATAAAACACATTTTGAGTCACACCAAAGTGCACAGTGACCCTTAGCTTTCTTCTTCTGAACAAATTGTTTAAAGACCAAGATGTGTTGGGGAGATACCGGGCACAGGAGAATTAGCAGCAGGTGCTATTTATAGAGGCACTGCGCTCTGCAGAGTTCCCTCTGCCCAGGGAAAGCCATTAATCTTCTCCGGCAAAAGAAAAAATAAGTAATAAACTTAATAATGATTTAGAGTAAAGGAGGGAGAGAAAGCACTGAAGCTAATACTAAGGTGGATCTAAGCCAAGAGATTAGTTTCTCCCTGTGGAAAACAACGCGTAAGCAAGCGTGTGCGTGCGTGCACACACACGCACATGTGTGCACACATCCACACACACACGATAATGCAGACCTTGTTCTCTCCCACCTCCCTAAACCCACCCCTGCTGCCCAGTCTCTCAAAAGAAGCAGTTAGATGGCTTTTCTTTTTCTGAGGCTGCAGACATATGTCTCTGTGTAGCACAATGTTACAAAGAATCTTCTCTAGACTTGCCACACTTAAAACAGAAAAGCTAAGGCACCAAGGTTTATTGGACCTTACAACATTTCTGCTCACTGCTGCCTTCTAAACAGAATAGAAATGGATTAATTCCTGGTTGATCCCTTTTATCAACAAAGAATTCCCAGACACCCTTTTATCAACAAAGAATGCCCAGACGTATTTTAAAACATTCCTATTTCAGCAAAGTTTAACTCACGTTCCAGTGTGAAGACTTAGTAGGTCATGAGAAGCTTGAGAAAAAGATTTCTGTTTTCATACATGAAAGCAAGTCTGCCAGGGATATCAGTATTAAAACACCTATTCAATGGAGGTCTTTTGCATTTAAGAAGTTCTATGTTTTTCTTAAAGTTTTCATGGACTGCAAACAAAGAAGAGCAAAATATCCAAACGGTAACTTTTTTTTTTCCAGAAAAGATGCTTAAAAATAAATATTCTTCCAAAGGAAGTGACTGTCCT
>NW_007727715.1:243406-244960 GCF_000696425.1 Galeopterus variegatus | reverse complement strand
ACATGAAAGCAAGTCTGCCAGGGATATCAGTATTAAAACACCTATTCAATGGAGGTCTTTTGCATTTAAGAAGTTCTATGTTTTTCTTAAAGTTTTCATGGACTGCAAACAAAGAAGAGCAAAATATCCAAACGGTAACTTTTTTTTTTCCAGAAAAGATGCTTAAAAATAAATATTCTTCCAAAGGAAGTGACTGTCCTCATTTGAGTCTTTAAAGTCCTCAAAGAGTGCCAGTTAGTGGGAAGTATTTTCATTGCGAACAATTCTGCCTTTTTAAATGTTAAGTATTCTTTATTCCTGGACACAAACCAGAGACAATGGAAAGAAAGAGAGACCTAGGCATCCAGGCAGAAAACAGGCCTTGTAACGCAGCCAAAATGAATTTGGAATTCTTGTGCAATACAATGTTAAGGCAGGAGTGTTGAGTGGAAGTGTGTAATGAACTCCAAGTGGCTGCCTTTCAGATCTCAAGAGCTGAAACTGACTTGACGCCGGAGACCGCTGCTTCCCCCGCTCAAGTATTCAAGTGACTATGGCCCCCAGGAATAACAATGACAGAGGCACAAAGACCACCACTTCAGCGTGGTGTTCGTGGTGTTCACGGATGGAGATGGGCCAAATGGGCAGAGGCAGCAGGCCCCCAAAGCACTTTTGCATGACAATTTAAAAAATTTGACATAGACTAGATATAGGAAGAACAATTAGGCATGATGGCAAGGAAGGAAATTCATATTCCTTTGGGGGAAGATCTTAGGAAATGACAACACTAGAACTTTCCCTTTAATATCACACAAGGAGAACAGTATATTACAGGACTTTATTAAGTAAAATTTCTCTTACTATGCATACGATTGTCTAATTTGATAGGATGTTTTGTGTATCTTATCTATTTCCCAAGTTTTCATGGTCTGTTTGTAATAGGTTTTTGGTTCTTTGCACTACTTTAAATTGTTTCTCATATGGTCTTACTATACCTGACTCAGTAATTTGATGATGTAATTGTAAATCCTCAATGACAAAATCTTTAATAATCAAAAAGACGTACAATTGTCATCATGTTGACAAAATTGTTAGTTATATGAAAAACATCATCCAATCATTTATTTATGTCAAAATGTCTGTGATCTCAATTATTGTTCATCATGACAAACTGTAAAGTAGAAATGGCAGGTCTTAGTATCCCCATTCCACAAATAGGAAATCTGTTGTGCAGAGAACTGATTGCTCCATGTGAATAGGACGGTGGCAGAACCCATGCTGGAACCCAGGTCTCCTGACTTCTATTTTACTGATCTCTTTTATTTTTTTCTATTTTTTCTTTTCCATTTTACTGATCTTTAAAATTTACCATAGTAAACTTAATACGGAACGTAAAGTCTCTAAATGACTCTAAAAGTCTCTAAAGGTAGTTATGGTGTCATTGGAACATGGCGCTAACAGGCAGAGACAATAGTAATGTTGGCTGAGTTGCAAAAAGGAACAACTAGTCTTGCCCCATTTCGTGGCCATGGACCACATCCCTAAGTCCATCGAGCTATTTCACAAATACATACC
>NW_007727715.1:239570-242628 GCF_000696425.1 Galeopterus variegatus | reverse complement strand
CCCATTTCGTGGCCATGGACCACATCCCTAAGTCCATCGAGCTATTTCACAAATACATACCGAGGATTAAAATATTTGAAATAAGGCAAGAGGATAGATAGACCAGCAGAAGTTCCTTATCACAAATGGGGGGAAAGAAAAAAAAATCAAGAAAATTTTGAATTATTATGACTTTTCATAATAAAATACATCACATTATCTAATGTAGTGAATGTATAGCTATTTTTTAACTTTTCTTTACGTATGAGAGGACAGAATACCACACCAAGAGTACAGTCACCACCTGCCACCGCCCAGACTTTTATGCTTAACACATTCACCAACTTACAATTACCCTAGTTCTTTGCCCTATCACAATCCTCAGGATGGAATTCAGATGAGGCAGAATTGTCTTTGTTCCCATTAATGGCAGTTTAGAACTTTCTCCTTATAAGGGTTTCAACAACTACAAGGACCCATGACCTAATTCCACAGATGACATTATATTCAGTTTCCATCTACGTCTAGTCCACAGTGCCATTGGCATTCCATTCGATTTTTCTTTGACAGTTCCTTTATTTTCTGTGTAATGGCCAATGCCCCTAATTTGCATTTCTCCCTTTTTGATAATGCCCTTTAAATAGAAACATTCTAGAAACTGGTTAATGATGGGTAAAAAGCATTTCCATTTTTACTTCCTCTAATAAAAGATGATCTGTTTCTGAACACACTTTTTAAAGGCTATTAACAAGTCATAGCCAACTTCCATCATGTGGGTTTATTTTGTTGGGTTTTGTTTTGTTGGCTCCTTTGGCTTAAATGTTATTCAAAGCAATAAGCATTTGCACCTGCTCAGTTTTGTAAGAGGCACAACTCTACCACACGGAGAGAAGAGAAGGGGGAAGGCTGAAATGGTGATGTACTGTGGATTTGAGAATGATGTGGAATTGCACGATAGCCCTATTCTAGAGGAAAACGTCAATGCTGGGTCAAAATAGCAACATAATGAAACCCTGCGAGCCTATGTTTATCTCTTTCTGATCATAGGACTGGTTAGAGACTGAGCAGATCAGCCACTATAGTCTTTACTGCTGAATGAATGACTTGATGCCACTTGATATTGTATCAACAAGATTCTGTGATGATATCAAATGAATAATTCTTTGCGTCAAAGTTTTCTCATTTATTTTTCAGAGGTTCCACTGTTAATTACAGGAAAGAAAAAGTAGCTCTGATGACTTGTTTTTCTGTTAGTCATTTCTGCAGCTATTGGGAGGTCACTAGGCTGTATATAAAAATGTTACTGTTAAAAATACACAATAAAGTTCACAATAATAGGAAAGAAGACAAGCTAAAAATCTGGGTTTCATGTTCAAAGAATAGCTGAAACCAATGACATTCAATTCTCTCTTTGTTTAACCTCACAGACTGCCATTTCCACATACACATATTAACATTGGTTTTAGGTGCACATAAGCAAAATTACACAAGGCTATTCAACATTTGAGATTTGTTCCATGGGAAGATTTTAAAAATAAGATCACTGAATAATACTATTTTAAAAATTCCTATGCTGAAGATATCTGTTTTTCTTAAAGCAGGGGGAAGTTCATGATATCGATGGCTTTTAAATATCTCTGGGCTATCACTGAGAGTTTAACATTCCAAAGACCAGCACCCCCCACAGAAGACACAGCCCTGTTCAGAACATACACCTCACTGGGTGTCAGTTCACCCACACCAGTGAAGGCTGAGATTGCATCAAGGAAGCAGAGTCCTCCATGCAATGTGTCCACCAGGAAGGGAAGAAATAGCTCATTTGGCATGGAAGTGGCCCAGGTTGCTCCACTTTGCTGTCCCGGCCTGCAGTCCCAACCAGAACAGGCAGGGCCACCCACGCATAGCCTGCTAACTCATGTTCTTTAGCATTTGCCCTTGAGCAGGTAGGGGAGTGCCTATGTGGAAAGCTGATTAATCAGTAATTCAAGGAGATCAAAATCACAAAATTAAAGGACAAAGTTCAATCATATCCTTTAACAGAAGGAATGTCCTAATTGCTAAGGTGCCCAACTCAGGATATGCAGCAACTGGAAGGCAGAGAGGGCCACTCCTTCACCAACCTGGTGCAAGTGGCTTAGCAAGTCATTGTATATCACTGCCTGAAGGCTCACCAACTAATCCTCCCAAAAGTTGTAGTTCAACACATCTTCCCTCATACTGCCGAGGAAGGCGGCTATGCCAGCAAAGTGCTAGGATTTACTTTTTTGAGAATTATCAGCCAGACCTACTAGGATTCACACAGCATCGAAGTGGGGACACTATAATCTGATAACAGTCCTGGCTCTTGCTTGACCCTCACTAACAGCCAAACTGTGAAATCAGGACGGCTCCTGCAGATGAACCCAGGCTGGTGAAAGTGAAGAGCCACAGCCTTCACATAGTCTCTCCATCGGGGCTGTCCTGAGTTCCACAGCAGCCAAACTGCATAATCGCCACTCCATCCTGAACGAGGGCCCGCAGCTGCAGGCGTCATTGGTACCCACGGCCTGCCTCCCTCCCTCTGCAAGCTGCGTCCTCTGTCCAGAACATGGAGAAGGAATTGTGGGGACTGCTGTGTTCCCAGGCAGCTTTCAAAGGACCAAGGCTGTTGGATTCTGAACCTTCCTCTGCATCTACAAGCATTTATCTCTGGCCAACAAAAATTCTTTTATGACTCTGTTGTTAGAGACATTATTGCAACAATTCTGAACTTGACATGAGTCATGTAGAATGTTTACTTGGACTTTTTACACACTGATCTGAACAATATTGACTCCTTCCTGGGCTTAAAGAACTTTAGCTTTCCCAGTGATGTTACACGAAGTACTTTCTCCAAATATGTTTGTCTCACCACATTGTACTGGGACAAGCAGATGCGTCTTTGCTTCAGTCACTTTGCACATGTTTTAAATGAGAAACTAGAGTTCATGCTAAACCTAAGATAAGTAAAGCCTATGAGGTATTACTGGAGAACCCTATCCCCAGTAGAGAACATTGGATTTGCTTTATCTATGCAAAGATATTTACCCCAATTTTTTTT
>NW_007727715.1:158350-238846 GCF_000696425.1 Galeopterus variegatus | reverse complement strand
TTTTTTTTCTTAAGTAAGATTATATTATCATTTTATAACGTCCAGGGAATGTAGAAAACTCCAGGGACATTCTGACAAATGTTATTATTACAACTTCCAGATGAGGAAACTGAGGACCTTTCTTTTAAAGGAGGCACAGCCCGTCTGCAGCAGAGCTGGGGCAAGATCATGTGAAAATCCATCAGTTTACTTATTAAAATGCAGTTTAATGCAAGTCCATCTTCAATGTAATGAGACCAGTGCCTGGCATCCCATCAACCTGGCCCAAAACTGAGGAACTGATTGGCTGGGAAGAACTTCAGTATAATCATTTCATGGAAAAACTTCAGCCATACACTCCTCCAGGATCCCCAAACTCTTCCATGGGAACATCTGCCTGTTCTGCATACTTTTTTCTGGTGTTTTTCATCTTTTCTACTTTCTTAACTCAGTTGCTTTTAGGGTCTTCTGGAGTTAAGTGACTTTTGTAGTTGAACAATGGGAGGTGATAAGAAAATTGAGATTTAAAGTCCAAAAATTGCAATCCTCTAAATCTGTCTATGTTTCTCTCTATATATACCTATGCATATTAATTAATAATTCGCTTAGTATAAAAATTTGTGTAGCTTCCTAGCAATTGAAACATAAGCACCAATGAATACACACCACTTAACACAGTGTCTTGCACATATTAGTGTTCAGGAAGTAGTTCTTAATGAGTCTCATTGGGGGGTATGGGATCCTTGCAAGGCCCAAACTTGGTGTGTGTGCTTGGGGCATCTGACACCAGCAACGTGAAGACCACAGCTCCAGTGTTCAGAGCAGAACCGTAACTGCTCAAGCTGGTCTCCTCTCGCACCCATTCATACCACGCCTTCTCCTCAACTCTACGTAACAAAGTCTCCTAGACCCTGTTTGTAAATTCGCATACAACAAATATAACTGAGCAGTAACATGTAAGAAAACTGAGCAGTAACATATTATTTTACTGTACAACATTATATATAATATGTAGTAATACAAAACTTAAATTCATTTGCAAAAGAGAAAAATAACAGGACTTATGCTGATTTTATAGCCAGTTAAAAGCTGCCCTTAGAACTACATACACTCTGACGATCCTATATTTCCAAATCACTTTGGGCTTCACAGATGTTTCATAGTCATTTGTCTTTAAGGGCACTTAGTTATTTCTGCAATAACTGCAGGGACCTCTGCAGACCCACGGCAGATCTGCCAGAGACAGGGGTAAGATTTTTCTGTTCAGAGGAGTTTTGCTCAAAATGGAAAATCCCTTGAGATACATTGATTGAAAATTTTAACATTATTTAGCAATTAGCTTATGCAGTGTTTAAAGTGGAAGCAGGAGTCTTCAATGCCCCAATATATTAGGACTGAATTTCTTAGGGAAAATAAAGGAAGAAAAAATTCCTTAATGGTCTCCTGTCAATTACAAATCAGTAGCATATGCTGGGTGATAGATTTCTTTGCAGTATTGTTGCTCAGGTATAATTGCTTATGTCTTTAAAACAGAATACATGTCAATGAAAACATAAACAAGTTACCCTCATAGCTAGTTGAAGAAGATTGATTCCAGAGGAGTCTTTTCAAATGACCTTAACTTCAAATACTCATCTTTATTAACATCTGAGTGTTCTCTCAGCAGAGAGAGGTAGCTCCTTGAATTGAAAGGCTGTAACTGTTTTTGTGACAGAACAATTGATTTTTCTTTCTGATATGACTTCGCATATCAGACTGGATTTCACACTCCACATCTATCAATACAAAAATTTTAAAGAGCTTCTATAGGAGTCATCTGTGGGCCACATATGCATATAAATATATGCATCTTTTTTTAATATTCCTAAGACTACACAAAAATAAGGAGCATATCATAATAAAGTTAACATTTATTTGATGAAAAGTTTTTCTACTTTATACCATGTGATATTTTTTGAGCTGAAAATACCAGTAACTACCAACCCCAAGGGAAGAGTGAACACGGAGATGTGGATTTCCCATTTGATTTTTTTTTAATTGCATGTTCAGAGAAACTATTATTCTATTTTTTTTTAACTAAAGAAGAACCTGCTATCAAAGTGCCGTCCCACGCTTCATTTTGGGCTAGGTAGCACGAACACAGTTTGAGATGGAGAGAAGCCGCACAATGTGCTTATTAAGGAAAACTAAAGAAGAACCTGCTATCAAAGTGCCGTCCCACGCTTCGTTTTAGGCTAGGTAGCACGAACACAGTTTGAGATGGAGAGAAGCCGCACAATGTGCTTATTAAGGAACTTTGCTGGCGAACCACTGAAAAATATCCTAAAGTGTGACCATCACATCTGCATCAAGTTATGAAAAAAGTAAGGCTTGTTAACCTGCTGTTTGGAAACCAGAACACTTTTATCAGTTCATATAATTGCTAACCCCTTATTCACTGCTCAACACTGGAGAGTTCTTTACCTCCTAAGATCCCACTAATTGCTGACAGATTTGATTTCTCCCTGACAGCAGGAGTCCTGTTTCTGGCCTTTACATCAAGTAATTGCTTTATTTTTCTCCCTCTGCTCTAAAAAACGGAATTCCCTTCTCCCCTGCTTGAACCCCTTTAATGGCTTCTTTCTCTGTTATTAAATCCTTGCCATTTAAATCACATTTAGCGATGTTTTGAATAACTGATTCCAATTACTAAGGCTCTTACCAAGAAGCAGCTGAAACGCAAGTCATTACTTGCCCACAGACAAGCGGCTACACCTTGCAGCCAAGTCTCTGGTGGACTGTATTGTGTTTCTCCTCAGTACGGGGCAACTCAGACTCACAGGAGGCTGATGTTCAGCAAATATACAGCCGCTGGAGCTCTCTGACACTATCACTTGTGCATAATAGATATTAGATTTTATGTTTATTTTATAAATAGCCCATTCCTTAAAGAAACCATTCCCTTCTTCCCAGAGTGGCCGGGGTAGGCCACTTGGAACAACTGCAGGGATGAGCAGCTGGCCGCCCCGTGACCCACCTTGGGGTACTCTTCAGAGGTCTAGTGAAACACAGGCAGAGCCCAAACAAACTGTGTGACAGAGCCACCACGTCTGCCAAGGACAGCACACCGTTGCCTCCAGTTTTGCTGTGACAGTCTACAGTTTGTTTTCCATTGACATTGTCTTAAAAAAATTGAAAACAAAAACAAAAAACCTGCCATCCTGTCTTCCCATGCTGTTGGGTTGCTGCTGTCCTTTTTGGAGTTTCTCTGTTTACTTGGCTAAAGGATACATCTGATCAATTCCCTGACATGACCATGTTTCTGTTATCATCTCATAATTTAAGGCTTTGGGTAGATCCTGTTTCTCAATCATACTGGATATAAGAGGACCAAAAATTTTACTCTGTTCATTTTGATAAATCTAATCTGACTCAGTGTTTGGCTTCACAAAAGTGGTATGTTTCCTGCTACATTTGCACTGACGAAACATGATTTTGTTGAGTATGTTTCAGGCAGGAAAGCTTCTGTCACACAAGGTATTTTAGTGGGAGTGGCATAATTTCTACATCTTCAGCTTTCTTTTTTTATACATGGAATAAGCAATTAGTTTTATAAACACATGCATAACGTGTTGCGTTTAAATGGTTCATCAGGTAATCTTGACACAGCCTGGCTGTCGTGGCTATCAGAGAGATCTAACTTAATGAACTGGCAAATGGGAAGAAAAGCTCATGCTTCTAATTTTATTAACCAACCATATGTCTCAGCTATGACCAGGGCAAAGGAAGATTATCATTAATTTCAAATTTGAGGCTGTTAGCAAAATTGAAAAGCCTCTTTATTTTATATATTACATCTAAACGTGAAAAGAGTATTCTGTCTGAGGCTGTATTCAAGAGGTTTAATAAATATCACCACTATGAAAACAAATGATTTGTGACAATTCATTAATTCTGCTATTTATTGTACTAGACTTTTCTCTACCTTGGTGGGGCTCCAACAGGGGTATAAGTAAACTCTATACAAAATAGAGTGATGACTTTTTATCTCCCTAAATCCACAGACATTTTGGTTTTCATCTTTTCTTTAAAGTGGGTAATTTAAGAAAAACTTTTGAAACCCACTATTCTGTTATTTGACCCTCTTCAAAACAGTGACAAAACCCCACAAGTATCTAAAAGAATCTAAATTAGGTGTCAAATGACAGAGTGTTTCAAAAGCCTCATTCACACTGACCATGGAGATCCCAGAGGGCCACAGACACACAGAAAGAGAGGTGAGCAGCAAATTCACTAGGGATTTTTGTATTTCCCATTTTCAAACATTGCTTCTTAAATTATTTATGTTTGATATTTGTGAAAAGTGCTACCTTGGATGGCCTGGTAGCCCCAGTCTTCCATTTCTATGTGGACAAGGATGCCAGAGGGGTAGTGCTGCCCATCGGAGAGTCTGTATTATTAATATGCGTCTAATCTAAAGGCCATTACCTCATTCCCTCAGAACCAAGGTGGCACTTATTCATCCAATGTGGACAAGGATGCCAGAGGGGTAGTGCTGCCCATCGGAGAGTCTGTATTATTAATGTGCGTCTAATCTAAAGGCCATTACCTCATTCCCTCAGAACCAAGGTGGCACTTATTCATCCAGAGAGACAAAAGCCTGTTATGATTGTGGGACTGAGTATACATCAGCAGAAACAGCCCGGCCCTTCCCAGCATCTATTTTAAATACATTGCCGCCATTTCTGCCCAGCACACAGCACCTGCCTGTCTCTTACCTTCTCAGCTCTTTGTTGAGAAATCCATTTGCTAAGGGGCTACCAAAACCTCACTGCTTTTCTTAGGAAGGTTCCCAAGGGAGCCCTCTGGGGCACACAGTAGACTTGAGGGGTTGTTGAGACAACATTGCTTTTGGGCTTTAAATACCAAACTCCTCGCATCAGACAAATGGGGGTAGGAAAGTTTCTGATTGGAGACCTTTCAGTGGTGAGAAAAACAAGACAAACCAACCAGGCAATTACACTGACAAAATTGTAATGTAGACGAATGGTCAGTAATGGTGGTCCAGGGCCCAGACTCTGGAGCCATACTGCCTGGATTTGGAATCTGCTATTTATCAGCTGTGTAACCTTGGGCAAGTTACGTAACCTCTTTACCTCTGTGTCCTCATCTCTAATGGGGATGATTATAATAGTATCTACTTCATAAGCTTGAGGATCGCACGAACGAAGCTTGGAGAACACTTAGCATAGCTTCCGGTGTGCTGTAAGACTCCAAAAACACAGGTTTCAGTAGCCAACCCTAGCGCTGCCTCTCCCTGAGCATCTCCCCTCCCCGAGTGGCATTTCCTTCCCCGTATCTGCTGGAAGCACTCAGGGTCCTCTAGTATGTGTTCTCCTTTTCCTTTCCTATCAAGACTCATGCTCCAGGACTTGATTTAGCAAAAGGGAGGAATGACTGATAACATCTTAGGTCATTCTTACTAGGAGTATTGTGCATTAATAGGGATCTAATACTAAGATGAAAGAGATATGAATGGTTGACTTTTAGATAATAGCCAAGAGGTCTGTGGACATAGGTAGGGAGGAGGGGTCTTCCCAGGTCCTTGAATTCATGCTCTTCTGGGGCTGCCTCCTCTGCCTATGTGTTGAAGGTCAATCCTTGCTGTAGGACACTCCTTGTGGAAAGCTAAAGAAGTTCATCTGTCACATGAATTGCTGAACAAGCCCAATCAGCCCACTCTGCTTTTTGATCTGCCTGCCCCACACCTAGAAAACACCCTGAGAAGGTGAGGTGGGTGGACCGCTTCCCGGGCGTGGAGGCAGCACCATCTTTCTGTTGGTTGAAAAGATGTAACTTGGCATTCAGATCCTGCTCAGTGGAGCTTATGACAAGGGTAAAGGACAATTTGCAAAATGCTTTCATTTGCATTTCATCACATAATTTTACAAAAGTTTTGGCTTTCTGTAAGGCAAAGTTTCTTTCTGATCCAGAATATCTCCACAGAGTAGTACCAACAAAGGTGGAGGAACTTGCATCTCTTCTCAAAGGGGACTTTCATATAAGTGACATTTTGGTTTGCTTAGTCTAGGAGAGATGCTGTGGACCAAGGACAAGTGGCCATGAAAAGGCCAGTGGCATACTGTCCTTCCTGAGGACAAGTGAGCCATCCTGCTAGTCTTGGGGAAAGGGCCTTGGACTGAGAGTCAGAAGACCTGGCTTCCCAGTGAAAAGCTGGATGGCTTTGGGCAAGTCCTTTCCTTCTGCCCTGAATCTTCTTAGTCATAGAGAGTTGAACAAAATGATCTTCACAATCCTTTTTGTCTTCAACATCAACATTTTGAAAAAAATCAGTCTTCTGTTTCCACAGATTTCGTTTTTGGATGCTGATCATATTTATGACCAGGTATTCACCTAGAGAGAGAAGCATGATATTATTAAGGGTATGATATACAGATATTAAGGATACAAAATACAACATTATTAAAGAGTATATTAAATACTCCAGAGAACTGCATCAGGCTGTGTATGTGTTGTGTGTGTGTGTGTCTGTGCATGTGTGTGTGTGTGTACATATTCACCACAGCTGTGCACTATACACTGCCTCTGCCAAGACCATCACTGTTTCTCTAGAGCTAGCTTTAGTAAGATATTTTAAAAGAGTGTACAAGAGGGACTCTGAGCTTATCAGATTAAAGTGCCTCAGAGGTACAACGTTTCCCTAAACATTTACAGTCACTTATGAGAAGAAGGAAAACTGATAGGGCTATTACATCTTTACCTCTAGAGTTCTCCAAGGAGATAATTCTTCAGCCTTCACTTTTGAAACAAGCCTTACAGCTCATCAGGAAGATACATTTTTTTCTTTGACAGTAAGTGTTTTTTTGACTTGAACTTAAAGAGAGACCAGGCATACAATACAGCATTTGTTATTATTATTATGTATTATTATATAATATCATATGTAGCTATATATAATTAATACAACATAAATAATAACAAGACAGCATCAGTATTGACCAAAATAGTTGAACTCTCGAGTGCTTGTCAGAGTTCTTTAAAACGTGATGAAACTATCATGAAATTAATTTAGAGCATTTCATATAACAGACCACATCTGTGCCCATAATGAATAGTAATTAAAACTCCCAGCAGCATTCCCATTAGGTGAAGGAGGCTTATTATACACTCTTTCTAAAATAGGTAGACTTTAGACCATGTAGTCTGCCCTTCTATGTGGGTGTCAGCACTCAGGAGGAAATTGAGACTTAATTCTAATTTTTTATTTCTAGAGGACTAGGTATTCTTTTCAAAATAACTGTCAAGTCTGATAATCAAAATTCTGACTTGATCATTTTCCAATATATCACAGTGTAGTGGAAAAGTACTGATGCAGATTCTAGACCTGGTTCTTCAACTAAGTGGTCGTGTGATTTGCTTCTGGTAAGACATTTGTCCTCTCTGAACCTCGGTTCCTCATCTGCATAAGAGGGTAGATTAAATCCTGCCCAAGATCATGTTTGGCTCTAATAAGCAATGAATTTCTCCCTGCTGCAATACTCCTGGCATCACAGGGCTAGTGACATTTCCCTGTAGGCCCTGAGCCACCTGTCCTCGGGAACTGTATACCCTGTACTACAAAAGGTATACAGTACCTGAGTGCCCTACTCCTTCTCCTGAGAGCCTCCTTCTTTCTAGAGGTCGCATGCCTCTCCTCCTCCATATCTTCCCTGGCTCGTGGCTCTTGACTCTTTGCCTGGACAATGGATCCTCAATTGCCTTCTGTCATCAATTTCTTTTGGGCCCAATCTGCTGTCAATCAGCAGGCTCTGACCTACAATTTGCAGTGAATTTCTTTTTATCTTCCTGGTCCTTTCCTTAGCTCCCTTGGTCCCTGTCCTGACCCCACGGGATGTAGATATTCCCCAAGATGGCCATGATCCCCCCTTAGCAAGATATTGTCTTCTTTGGGTGTCTCCAGAAGCTGAGTCTGAAACAATGATTCAAATGCAAGTAGTTTCTTTGGGAGGTGAAGAAAACACAGATAGGGAAGTGTGAAAAACAGACAGGGATGTAATTCAACCCAAAAAGGAGCATTGCCAAGCAAGTTCCCATGGCAAAAACCTGGACCTTAGTACCACAAAGACCTGTGGGAGCTGATGGACAGCACTTATATCTCTAACAGAGGAGTTCACAGTTATATCTCTAACAGGGGAAAGAAAGGGGTGCTTATGTACCAACGCCCATTGTCATCCAGTGGAGGAGGGGTTTTTAATTCTTGGGCACTTCCTGCCCATCTGTGCTTAGGCAGAGTGGGTTCTGCCCACCAGAGAACGTCTCCAGGTAGAGAGGTACCAGAGCAGGCAGGTGGAAGGCTCCCACAGCACCCCTGAGGTCAAGTGCAGCCACTGGGATTCCATTACGTTAGGGATTTTCACCGTGATGTAAAAGAACTCAGTGATGAGACCCCATCTGCCAGCCTCCCCAGCACCAGCCCATATCCCAGCTTGGCTTCTTCTGTGCCCTCTTTTCCCTTCTCCCAGCCCCTCACTCCTTCAGCCACCTTCCCTTCTCGTACCTTGTTCTTCTGGCCGCCAGCTCATTGCTTCTTTTCTCAGCTAATGACCAGCCTTTGTCCCACGGCTGAGTTTTCTGCTCCAAATATCTGGCATGTTGCTACCATTCCTGCTTGGGCTATCTCCTGAACTGTTCTATAAAAAGTCCAGTTGTTTAGCTTCCCAGTACTTCCCCAGTGTTTCCTGGCTTTGGCCTTAGGAGGTCCGGAGTAGGGTCAACAGGATCTGGCCATATAACACCTCCCATTTGTCAGACACTTTATAAAGGAATTTCATGGCACCTTATTGAAAGAGCATGGAAGTTACAGTCCAAAGCATTGAGCTTGCTTCTTGGTTCTTGCACTTACTCTGTTCATGAATGTCGGAACATTCCTCCTTGCTAAGTGTTGTTTTCTATCTGTAAAATGGGAGTAATCATAGAGATTCGTGTCCTGCTCCCTTCACAAGGGTTGTTGCAGTGTTAAGCAAGGTAATGGGTCCTGAAGAACAATCAAGGACTTGCCCTACACCCCAGTTATCTGATTTTTCACAATTTCAGTGCTGATGGCAGCTCTGTGAGAAGGTAGGCAAGGTGATTTCCTCCTTGTTTTAAGGACAAGGGAACAGAGAAGCTCTTCTGATCCTACTACCAGAATCTGTAGTTCTCAGATGCATGGAAAGAATTAGTGTAACAAATCACATTTAAGATACATTTGTCATGTCACATTCTTGAAAAAAAGGGATATGCATGACGTTCTTTGAATAAGTAGAGTCACGAATCTGAGATCTTGGAACAAGAAAGAGTGTGACACTTGGATCATTTAGAGAAAGTTTTGCTCTCCCTTTTAAAATTAGCCACATAGTTAACAGGATCAGTCATTTGAGATTCTAAAATGTACTAATAGGGTTGGGCTGAGAAACCAAGAACTATGCACTTATCTGTTATTGCTCTTTTAAAAAAAAAAAAATTTCTTCCCAATGATTTTTAATTTCCTAGATAGGGGGCAGCCAGCCTTTTGAAGAAACTCATTTATTTCAGCATCACTCCGAGTTCCTAATGTAAACGTCTTTAGGGGCTGATTTGGAGAAACTAGGACAAGACATACAAGACATTTCCACTATTGCCTGAAGGCAATTTGCATCTCTTAAAGATGAAGAGACAGAGGTTAAACATAAGCCAAAACTCATCATGACTTATATACCATGAGATTTTTTATATATCATTTCACAGAAATCCATTTTTTAAAAGTTGAATATGTGATTTTTTAAAGTCAAATATCTGCAAAGGAAATTGCACTGACCCGAATCTGCTTTCAGTGTTTAATGGGAAGGATGTTGTGAAACTTGAAGCAATTTTGTTTTCCATGCACACATTCTTTTTTAGGAAGAAAAATCTTTCTTTGCTCCACATTCCTCTTTGTGCCCACAGAAATGCTTGATTTGGTTCGGTATGAGTCAAACAAACTATTCTCATCACAAGTGCAGCAAAGGAAAAAGAGCTTTTCATTCAAGTTATGGGTTCTGGAAAAATTCGTGTGAAAGCAGCCTTGGAACTGTAGTTGTTGGCCCCTCTTTTGTGAGCTATCTGTAGAATAGTTATTTTCTCTTGTACCCAACAGGAAAATAACGGGGCACAAAAAAAAAAAAAAAAAAAAAAAAAAAAAAAATTCAGTCTATTGAAGTGTAGGGAGTATAGAAAAGTGCTTATAGAACTTTTTCTTTCCCTCCTATCATATGAATGTTCATGCAAGTCTGTGGAGAATTCTTTCTCCTCTGTCTCCATGTTTCCCCCAAGACTGTGCCCTGTCAGCCTAGCAGGTTTAAGAGTTGAACTACGAGACGGAAACCACATCGACTGCTGAATTTCATGTGATGATGTGCAATACATATTAAATCCCATCTACTGCTCATACTAATATTTGTTAATGCATTTTAGAGAAATAATTATGATTCTTAAATCATAATATTTAAAGGTGGGTATTTAACAAGAAGGAAGACAAAATGAGCCAAAGACAGAAATTACATGGTTAGCCATTTCACCTAATGCAGAAAGCTTCTCAGCAAATAAAAAATAAAATGCCATCAATGATCGCAGGAGAATGAGAATAAAATGTCAGCAAACACTCATAGAGGCTGTTAAACCCAATCATTCGATATAATAATTTGGAAATAATAGAATATCTTCTCCAAAGCACTAGCACATAACCATTATCATCAGCTCTGAAGCTCATTAAAATATCTAGCTTATCAGGCAATGCTGGGATATTAAAACTGGAGCTTGAACGGACCTGACAAATCAAAGAGGGTGGGAACTCTGGTGAGGAGCCTGTGGTTTCAGGGGTGGTGGTGCGTGGCAGGCCGTGGAAGCTTCGTGAGTTCCAGGAAATGACTTGGGAAAACCTGTTAGGATCTTAAGTCCAGTAGGAAACTGCAAATGCCATCCAGTCTGCCCACCTGCCTCCAAGCAAGACAACAGCAAAATTTTTAAAAATCAGGCAGAGTTTTTACACTGTGATTTAACAGCATTGTTTAAGAAACATTGAGGCAAAGGGAAAAGGTGATTGATCTGTTTTCCCTTCTGAAAAACCTACATCAACCTTAAAAGGGTCGATTAACAGCTCTACAGTCTTCGATAATTCTCAGATAAGACACCGTAGAAAAGCATCAGGCAATGCCATGGCAATGCCTCCCAGTCTTCAAATAAGCTTTGGAAACACTTAAGTCCTGGAGGTTTTGTCATTCTGGTTTGAGATCTAGCATGACTTAAAAACACCAACCAACAAGTACATGTCAAAAGATGAAAAAAAATCTTCTACCATACCATGTTCTGTTTTTCATAAAAAAAATATAGATTTAATACATTTCTAAGGGAGAACAGAATGGTCATGTTAGAACACTGCCAAATTTATAATCTTTGACAGTGCCACATACTAAGATGAACAGGACAATTCATTTCACAAGAAATACATTTTTTGTCTTCTGGATTCATTGAAGAAGAAGAAAAAAAACCACATCTGTCCCAAATTTCTTGGAAGGAACTGAATAAAATTCAGTTTTCCTGAGTGAATAGGCTTACTCTTTCTACTTGGTTACCTTAGATGGCTTAAAAAAAAAATAACTTTAAAGCTATACTCAAACAAAATCAAGGAGACAAAGCAAAAAATCTTTGTCTACATTAACAAATCAGGGCTGGAAATACAACTTTTCTCAGATGTACAAAGAACACCAACATAAGTAATTAAATATTCATAGGGTTGTTCACTAGAGGGTTGCATAAAATAAATAATTATAGCATTTGATGGCTTTATAGTGTCACTTGAAAAATGGAGATAATCATAGCCATTTCGTAACTTTTGCAATGATCTTATGAATTAATGTTTATAGCTACACCAGTAAAAGGTATATTTGTTGTTATGTGATTTAACATTAGATATGGCAGCATAGAGAAATGGTAACGGCATGCACTTCAGAGCAGTACTCCCTGGGTTCAAATCCTAGCTGTGCTTCTCACTGCTTATTTAACCTTGGGCAAGTTTCTTAACCTGCCTTTGCCTCAGCTTCCTTATCTGTAAAATGGGGTAACAATAGAATATACCTCACATGGTTGTTGTAAGAATTAAATGAGTTAATATAACTGCTTAGGGTCTGACACATAGTAAATATGCTGTTAGGTTATTTCTAGTAGATTCTATTGATTCTGCTGTTGCTGTTTGTGTTCTTATTCCACTCTAAGTGGCCTCTCTGGGGACAGGTTGTAGTAATTTAAATGGCCAAGGTTACAGACAAGGATGTCTGAAAGCAAATCCCAGGTCATATTCTCTGGATCTCTAAGTTGGGGGTGAAGCGATGGGACTGGGTTACCGAGTCCAAAATGGCCAGGATAAGAAGGACCATGAGCTGAGTCAAAGAAGTACAGGAAAGAGCCTGGGGAGGCCGAGCTGGAAGGTGCTTCCTGTAGCACTGGGGCCAGCAGAGTTTCCTACTCTTCCTGAGGCTGCTGTGGGGGGTGGGGGTACTCTGAGGACCTACCGGTCAGACACTGGGAGCAGGTAATTTTAAAATATGTTCTAGACAATACTACAAAACAGCAAATACTGAAAATATTTTAAAGCAATTCTGTAAAGTAGCAAGGAAGTAAGAAGCCGGTGTTCAAATAAATAATGTTCTTTCTAGGTATAGATACAAGCAGCCTTTTCAGATAAGGTATAACTTCTGATCCACCAGGGATCCATATCATCAAATCTAACAGTGCCCAATCCAGTAAAGAGTCTTCAAACCATACATACAAAGGACTGGATCTGTATCTACTTAGTTAATTCAGTAAACGTTGTAGGAAAAAGTCAGTCAAATCATTGAAGACATCTGTAAAACAAACTGGCATTTTGGTTCTATGGAGACAAAAGGTCTGAAGTGTTGATTTTCCACTAGTTGTTTTCTCCCTGAGTAAACGGAATATGATTTTCTTGTGCTTGAATTTAGGCCTTTTTTTTCTTTTAGGAGAAAATCATTTGAAACTTAGTGGTACTGCTAATTTTTATTTTACTTTTTCTTAACAAAAAGAGTTAGGGAGGAATTTCCCTTGGATAGTGCCTCTCAAACTTATGGGCAGCATCAGAAATGTACAGTGTGCTTCTTTAAAAATGCAGATTTCTGGGCCCCACACTATGAATGAGTCAACATCTTTGACCTGTGGGGAAAAAGTGGAAAGATACATAAAAACTTATTAGGCTAAGAAATGTTTTTCAGAAAAATTAATGACACGTGGACTGACTCTTCATTCACAAAATTAGAAACAAAGCCTTGTGCTGAAATGTATTCTAGATTTTTTGATATGACTATCTTTAAGCCTAGTTCTAAAACCTAATTTCATATCACTATTTTTTGTTTGCTACATACATTTATGATACAAGGTTTTTTTTTCATCTTATATAAATTTAATTTATTTCTTAAGAAGTGTTTTATTGTAAGCTGCTTTTTTGGAATTAATTAGTATATAAATAAAGGAATAAATGGCTCGAAAAATACAAGAGGTATGATTGGAAAAATGTTAACTAGAGACAAAATGTTCCCTCTTTTTAAAATATATATGTTTTACATAACAGAAAATCTTCTAGTTTATTTTTAGAAGGATGTAACATACATGCTTAAAGAAATAACCATAATCTGCTCTTTCATGAGAATACAGATAAGACCTACTGAAATTCCTAAATAGTACATTTTCTGGAAAGTTCCCAGTAATCACAAAGATAGCCAATACAAACAACACTAACACCATCATAGAACATAACTACTGCGATCTTTAAATTCATAACCGTCATACAATCTATTGCTCAAGGGAAAATTTCTGAAGAGTAGAATATTCCTTGAATTAAAATGGCTCTTCTCTCCTACTTTTGATAAGTAAATCCAACCAGATGACCGCCCAAGGACAGTCATTGCCATGTACCCAGCACTCTCCTTTAGCTGTTTGGCACCTGTTCTGTCTGTCCCTCTAGTTCAGATCTGAGTTTTGAAGATGGCCCCTGTCCCTTCCCTCCTGTTATTCCCCAGACATTGAACACTTGTCAAACTCTCTGTCTGACAGAAAAATCAAGCATGGTTACATTCAGAATTATTGATGCATTTTTTTATATGACCAAAATGGATGTAAATGTGCCCTGCTTCTGCAAAGAAAACTGAATACTTGGATAATCTGGTTAAGTAGAAATTATACCAGTGTGTCAAATGTTTGAAAACTGAGCTAAGATAACTGATATTATATAAAAAAAATCATTATTCTTTTCTTACAAAAGACTCTTATAAGAGAAGTCTTTCCAGATCTGATATATCTTAAGTTCTAAGCCTTGCATATTATTATCAGTGTTATCTAAGAAATGAGAGCCACAATCTGACTGATGCAGAGGGCATCTACTTAGATGCATCCAAAAATAGAGATGGACAGAGAGGATCAATTACGGGAATGAATGTCTGTGTCTTTATTGATCCCTTAAATCCATGAGATAAGAAAGCCATCTGAAGAATTAGTGAGCCTCACGTCATCTGAAGTCACGACTTCTGTCTCCACGGCTCATAGACTGAAGAGTGAATAGCAAGGAGGAAAACATTGCTGGAAGAGTCAAGAGGCCTGGGCTCTAATTCTGACTTTACGACCAATTAGTTCTATCATATTAGGCAAATAAATTAAGTTCTGTGGAATTTAGTTTCCTTGTTTGCAAAATAAATAGATTGGAGTAAATAATCACTAAAGTCATCTCTGGTGTTAAGGCTTTAAAATGAACGTGAGTGCTTCTGTTTTCATACGTATGTGTGTGTATATATATGTGTGTGTGTATATGTGTATATATACACAGACACATATTAAATATATATACACATACATTTATATATATATATATAATTAAGACTTAATCCTCATTTTCTTCTTTACAAAAATTCCAGATAAAGACCTTTTCTCCATGACTAACAATAAAACTAACTAACAATAACTGGGTGAATAACCAATTACATTTTTCAATTCGTCCAATTGAATGATAAATAAAACCCCACACAGATATTTATTGTTTCAGAGAAATGTCTCCAGTCTGTGAGGCATAGGAATGATAGAGCAGGAAGAACTTAGGTATTCATCTCTCAGTCAAGCCAGGCCCATCAATAAAATTAGACTGGCATAAATGATAGAGATCTCGGAGCTCCCTGTTTAGAAAGCTCCAGCAGGAAGCAGTGGGAGCTCCGTGCTTTCCCCGAGGGTCCTTTGCAACAACCATGGACAGTCTGCCTTGAAAAATTGCTTTTATACTTTCAAAGTAGTTTATATAACCAAGTAAAAATATACAGAAGTGCTGTAGCTACAGAAAGAAATTAAATGGGTGATGGAGAACCTTTCCCAGCAACAAGGTCAGGAGGAACAGAGACGTGGGATGTTTGCTTCATTCAGATTGGCTTTCTATATTCAATGATCCATGGACTCACTTCCTCATTGCAAATGGAAGACTCTTTTGTTCTTTAGGGCCTTAGAGAAAGTAAAGAGAACCATACCAGCCAATAAGTACTTTAAAGTGTGATGAATTTTCCTTTTGAACTAAATGCACGTAAGAACTGGGTAGTGTACACAGATGTGCTTCTGCTGTAATAATTTCTGTTAAATACCCTAAAAGTGATGAGATATGCTTCTTACTATTGCAGAAACGTTAAAAGGTTACCCATCACCCTTGGTCTTTCCTATTTTTCTGTAACCTCTGACTCCACTAGGTTGCTAAAGGCCTCAGAAGCTTCCACACAGAAGTTTCAATTGGAAGGTTCTAGATTAGCCCCAGGATTAATCAACTGTAGTCAACATGCATTTGTACTTCCTGCCTTGAGAGAAGGCAAGTGGAAGGGGAGATGTGGTAAATCTTCCTTGACACCCTCAGGGATGAATTGACTTAGTGAGTTCAATAGGAAAGCAGGATGTAGAGGAGAGACTGGGGAGGAGAGAGGGCAGTTTGGAAGCACAGCCTTCGTCAGAGGCATCACCGTGGTGGGTACAGTCACATCCTCCTCCAGGATGACCAGTAAACTCTCAAACTCGAGACACACCACTCAACCTAACAGTATGTAGAACTGGCCTCTTATCAGATGATGGAGCTTGAGCCAGTGTGTCCCCTATTTCACAGAAATGGAAACGTAGCTCTGCAAGGCATGCAGGCTGACTTTGTCCTTCTGAGCCACGCCAAAGATGAGAGAGTGCCCGAGTGAGAACCAATACAAGACAGGTTTGTTCCAAGTCAGTAGGTGCGTTGGACAGATGCTATCATAAAAGAATTTTCTATAGCTTATCATATTTATCGTCTACTAGTGACTTCTGAAAAAATACAAGTTAGAGAACCTTCGTTTTTCTCTTTTATTAAAAAAAACACCCTTTCTAAAACTTTTATATCATCCTTATGGAAGTCCAATAATTAATATCCTAAGGAATAGTTAGCACAGGCAATATGGAGAAATGAAGAATTAGCATGTTTGGAAAAATATTAGATAATCTGGGTGATACAGGCAAAGGATATCTTTCTCACAGCAGGGTACTTTGTCCAATTTACTCATCTAATTATTTTTTTAGTCAGAAAGTGGTAAGAATTATTTGGTAAGCTTTGCCATATTTGACATTTATAGTTGGGCAACAGTCTTGGTATGTGCCAACGTGTAATTTCCTCAGGTTTGTCCTAATTTCTTTTCTTTGGAAACATTCAGACTGTGAGCTGTTATACAATGGAGTTTACCAAAAGTTCTGTATAAAAAGTAGTTCAGTAAGTCAAATTATTCAACATGGAACAGCAAATCTTTGTTCCTTAAACAAAGCCTGAAAATTCTTGCCTTCTGGCCCTTGCTTAAGCTGTGTCTCCCACCTGGACAGCCTTCTTGATATTCATGGCCGTGTAAACAAATCACATCATTAGTTAATTTATTTATTCATTTGAAAAATATTTATTGTAACCATATTATGTGCAAGGTACAGTTCTCAGTGATGGATGATGAACAAAACAGACAGAAATCACTATCATCTTGGAGCTTAAGTTCTAGTGGAAAGAGATCAACTCTAAATGGCAGTAGCTAGATGAGGTTTGGTGACAGGAAATCTGTGCTGTTGGTCCCATGTTGAAGATCCATTTGGCTGCCATGACCCCCTCTTTCTTCTTCCCCCCATCTCATTGACCTGTTGTATCAGCTTTTTGTCAACCCAGTCATTGGATCTTTCCTCTACAGAGAATTCTTTGTCATGGGCATTAATGTGAGGCACACAGGTGTGCCCTTTTGCAAGGTTCTTCCTTGTGCCCCTTCTAGACTATTTTTTCTCCAATCATCCAATCTTACTCCTTCTAGGCTCCTGACAGTGATGCCATTTGCTTCTGCCCAGAAGTTTATATATATCCATACCTCAGGCCAATTATCCCTCCATCCAAATTGAGCAATCAAGGTCACAGCTCTGCTCACTCAATTCCCTTCTCCACTGACTTTAGGGCCACTCCCGATTGGGGCAGTAGTCCTTTGTAGACTATATTAGTCCTTTTGTGTTGCTGTAACAGAAATACCTGAGACTGGATAATTTATTAAGAACAGAGGTTTACTTGGCTTACGATTCTGGGACAGCTGCATCTGGCACAGGCCTCAGGCTGCTTCTACTCAGGGCAGAAAGCAGCCACCAGCCAGCGGGTACAAGCAGATTGCATGGCGAGAGGAAGCGAGAGAGAGAGAGAGAGAGAGAGAGAGAGAGAGAGAGAGAGAGAGAGAGAGAAGGTGCCAGAGTCTTTTAAACAACCAGCTCTCGTGGGAACTAATAGAGCAAGAACTCACTCGTTACTCCCCCTTCCCCCAGGGAGAACATTAATCCATTCATGAGGGATCCACCCCCATTACTCAATTGGTTTCCAACATTGCCACAATGGGGATCAAATTTCCACATGAGTTCTGGTGGGGACAACACATCCAAACTCTATCATAGAATAACACCAATGTATCATGCCAACTCTCCTGTGACCCAAGCTTGAATTTTCTCCTGTAAGTTGGTCACACATTCCTCCCACTACCACCACATAATGTCACAGGTATGAGTTGAGGGAGAGGTGTTGGTGCAACAGAGATGAATGCCATGGTTGTCTGGGCTTCCTGTTTGTATAATTTACTTGTGCCTTCCAGATCTGCTTAGCTCATCCTGAATGTACCATTTTCATCACAAAATGGATTGCCTTTGTGCCAATCTGACTTTATCACACGGAGGATCCATATTATGATGGGCTGTTTCAGGTGTGTGGTCACTTGATGTCCCATAGTCAGGTACCCAGGCTCTACAAAGGTCAAGTAGCACCACCAGGAGCTAATTCACAAATGACAAATGATTCTCTGTCACAGGGGCAGGACCTCACTCCAGAAGTTTAGGCATTTGCAACACAGCCCTCCACAGGGCTTTCCAGAGGGGCCACGGAGCACCCTTGCACACCACAGAAACTTTGTCTTCAGCTATGCTTGGTCATCGCTGCGGGCCAGTTGCTTCCCACACATGAAGTAGTACTTTCATTGTGAGAAATAAGTCCTCAGGCATTTCTAGCTCTTCTCACCTGCGGGCAAAGCAACCTTCTGTAACCCAAGGACCATCCTCCAAAGAAGAGCCCCAGACACTGGGTATTGTAAGAAAAACACATGAAAATGGGAGAGAGAGTGCACAAAAGAAGGAGAAAGCAAACTGAGGGGATCTGGGGGAGAAAGCAAACACCAACTCTGACCACCAAGCCCTCTGTCTCTACCATGGTCCATCATATTTTGCCAGACAGGTGAAATGCACAGGGATGTGATGGAGACCACTACCCCTGCAACCCTAAGTCTTTGAAGGTGATCTTGGCAACTCCCCTGAGAGGTAGTGCTGCTTTGGGTTCACTGTCTTGACCTTGGCCTCAGAGCAACCCTTCCTACCACACAGCTCTTACTCCACAGGTCAGGGAACCAGGATGAGGCTTCTACTCCCTACTGAGTATATTTATCTAATTTATACACTCAGGAACTGGAGAAATGACTAGAGTGAGGATCTGGAGTTATTGGACCGTGAAGGAGACTTGGGCCTAAACTCCATTATTTACATAACCTCCATAAGCTCCTACTCGACGTGGAGAACCATGATAGCATTTCTGGTTCCCAGACATCAATTTTGGATCAGACTATGTCCCCAACACTCCCTGAAAAGTCTGGGTATTCCCCTTTCCCCAGGTACCCTGGCTGCAGGTCATTCTGGGAGAGGATTTGGGGGAATATTTATCATTTATCATTTAATATTAATATAAATATTTAATATTTATCATTTAGGGACCTTCTTCTAAAACAAGGTTTCTCAACCACGGCACTGTTAACATCTGGGGCTAGATAATTCTTTGTTGTGGAAGGCTTGCTGTGCATTGTAGGATGTTTCCAGTTTCCCTGGCCTCTAGTCACTGGAAACCAGTGTCATCCTGCCCTCCTTCCCCAGTAGTGAAAGTCAAAAATGTCTCCAAACATTGCAAAATATCTCCTGGGGGTACAAATGACCCCTATTGAGAACCAGTGCTGTAGAGGATCCAGCCTTCCTTCAATCCCTGGGCTCTGAGTTTTGAGTTGACTTCAGTCCGGAAGTTGGGTTAGGGACTGTGATTTTCCAGTGCAGTGGCTGACATCAGCTTCCTGCTTGCCAGCTCATATTTTTAAATTATTATTATTACCGCAGCCAAGTAACAGGCTGGGGGCTGTCCACGTCTCATGCTGTGTTAGTCATCAGCACAGATTACTGTAAGGTCAAGTCATCCTACATGCTTCTCCAGCTTGCAGCCTGTGTTAGTGATCACATCCACCTCGTCTTTGGATACCAAGGGCTACCTCCTGGCCTACACCTTCTATACTTCCCAGGGAGCCCAACCCCACGGAAATATCTCCCATCATCCACCCGAGCCTGCAATGATTAAATGCCTTTTCCATTCATCTCTGAGTGACAGTTTGAAGATGCATTTCAAAGTCTGTTAGGAAGGACCTATAGGATCAAGTCATCCACAGTGCTTTTTCCCTCCTTTGTTTACTGTCCTTGTCTCTTACTCCTACTTCCTAGGGAATCACATTTCAAAATAAACTAGATACAGACCTTTGTTTTGGGCTTTTCTTTTGAGGAGCCCAGGCTAAGACTCTTGGTATCAAGAGTGACTCTAGGAAGCAGACCGCAGGGTAGGATGTTGAAGCTGGATCATTCACCAGCCATATGGCAATACGAATCCCACTGCTAGTGGTCAGTGGGATGGCGATAACCCCTGGCACATAGACATAGGTGAGAAGTGTCTGTGGCACTTGAATGTTATGGGGGAAATAACAATTACATGGGTTGTGGAGTGGCCTGGCCTTTGTCAACTGCTTTTAGAAATCTGGGGTGGGAGTGTGGAGGACAACATGAGCTCATGTCATCAACTATCAACTTAAGGCATGTAGTGAAATTCTAATGGAACCTATGGCACATTAGGAAGCCCAACATACTCTACAGCCCCAGAGAGACAACTAGACCCAGAATCTACCTATAAAGGGACAAAGCTACCAAGGAACCTGGTTAGGCTGCACATTCAGGCTTGTGTATAGCTCTGCCCAGCATCAAGAATCTTGGCCTGGGCTCTCCTTAAGGAGAGACTGAAACAAACACCTATATGTTGATAGTTTATTTTGGAATGGAAATCTCAGGAAACAGGAGTAAGGGACGAGAACAATAAAACAGAGGAGGAGGGAAAAAGCAGTATGGATGACTCAATTCTGTAAGAACTTCACAAAATCCTTATGAAATGTGTCTCCAAACACCCACTCAGGGAAGAATGGAAAAATCATTTAACCGTTGGCTCCTATCCCTGGTTAATAAAGGATTCTCCAAGGAATGTTAACTCCCCTGAATTTCTGGATCATGCATGAGTTAGTTCCACCTGGTTTCTGTAGAGTGTCCCATTCCATTGTGTCAGAGAAGCCCCGGGGCAGAAAGCAAGAGAAGCGAGACAAGATCAGCTTGCACATGTGCAAAGCTAGCTGAAGCCTTCATGTAACTGTTCCCCAGAGCAATGACTGGAGTAAGAAGCAGGGCCCAGATCATTTGAAGCAAGGCACAGAGTATATCTGATGCAGCTGGAGAAGACAGTGTTTGGGGGAGCAGGATGATCAGTTGTGTCCAACACTGCTAAGAAGTAAGAGAAGGGCTGAGAATTGACCATCAGCAACATTGGAGGTCATGGTGACCTTGATGAGAGAAGTTCTAGTAGAGTGATGGGGGCCAAAAGCTGATTCATCCACCCAGGCTCACTCCTCCTCCGTATGGCTGTGAAAATATAAACCACAAGATAATAACCCCCTCACCTTTTGCCATATGACCTTCACATCTACCTTGGCAATCATCTTTGGCTTTGCCCTTTAGTTGCAAGGGAGGAGGCGGTCCTCTTCCCATCTAAGCATTACCCTGTCCTCTCCCAGTTTCTCATGGTCTCCAGCCTCTTCATTATTCACTTTTCCTTCTAGACATTCAATATCTTCTCTGTTGAATTTTTTTCCATCCTGAAGCCACCATAGAGCCTGGCACAGAGTGCTTTCCCAATTTAAATAAGAGGTGTGGAATGCATGAGTGCAGGAAGCATTTCAGGTCTTTTCCAGCTCCACATTCCCTTCATCTTTGGCCCTCCTTTCTCTCTCTTGCATTTCTCTCACCCAATCAATGAACAAATCTTGTCAACCATAACCTCTAAATTGCTCTAGGAGCTATCCGGTCCTTGCTGAGCATACAAGCAGATAATATTCAGTGGTTATTAGAGCCAGTGTCCAATTTGGTTGGCCCATGGACCTGGAGCTTTGATTGTTAAATATTATTAATGTCACCCCTGTCTACCATCTCTCTCTCAGTACATGTTGCCAACAGGTATTGTCTGGATCACAGCAACACTCCCTGTGTGATTGTTGTGTCTCCTTCCCCCCCACCCTTTATTTGTTTGTATATTTATTTATTTATTTTTAGCCCCCACAAATAAGTGAGAACATGTGGTATTTCTCTTTCTGTGCCTGACTCGTTTCACTTAATACAGTTTTCTCTAAGTCCATCCATGTTGTTGCGAATTCTTTTTCGTAGCAGAGTAGTATTCCATTGTGTAGATATACCATGGTTTCCTTACCCACTCATCTGATGACGGACACTTGGGCTGTTTCCAACTCCTGGCTGTTGTAAATAGTGTTCCAATAAACATAAGAGTACAGGTATCCCTTCAGCATGATGATTTCCATTCCTCTGGGTATATTCCCAGCAGTGGAATAGCGGGGTCATATGGTAGATCTATCTGTAATTGTCTGAGGAGCTTCCATACCATTTTCCATAAAGGCTGCACCATTTTGCAGTCTCACCAACAGTGCATGAGAGTTCCTTTTTCTCTGCAACCTCATTAGCATTTATCATTCTCAGTCTTTTGGATATTAGCCATCCTAAATGGAATGAGGTGGTATCTCAAAGTGGTTTTGATTTGCATTTCCTGAATGCTGACTTATGTTGAGCATTTTTTCACGTGTCTATTGGCCATTCATATATCATCCTTTGAGAAATGCCTATTCAGCTCCTTTGCCCGTTTTTAAACCAGATTATTTGGTTTTTTGCAGTAAAATTGTTTGAGTTCCTTGTGTATTCTGGATATTAATTCTTTGTCAGATGTATATTTTGCAAATATTTTCTCTCACTCTGTTGGTTGTCTTTTTACTCTGTTGATTGTTTCTTTTGCTGTGCAGAGCTTTTTAGTTTGATATAATCCCATTTGTTTATTTTTCAATTGATTGCCTGTGCTTTTGTGGTCATATTCATGAAGTCTGTACCCACTCCTACTTCCTGGAGTGTTTCCCCTATGTTTTCTTTAGGGAGTTTTATTGTTTCAGGATGTATCTTTAGTTATTTAATCCATTTTGAGTTGATTCTGGTATATGGTGAGAGGTATGAGTCTAGTTTCATTCTCCTACATATGAATATCCAGTTTTCCCAGCACCATTTGCTGAAGAGGAAGTCTCTTCCCCAGTGTGTAGATTTGGTGTCTTTGGCAAAGAGCAGATGGCTGTAGGTGTATGGGCTGATTTCTGGGTTCTCTATTCTATTCCATTGATTCGTATGTCTATTTTTATGCCAGTACCATGCTGTTCGGATTATTATAGCTTTGTAGTATAGTTTAAGGTCATGTAGTGTTATGCCTCCAGCTTTATTTTTCTTGCTCAGGATTGCTTTGGTTATGCATGGTCTTTTGTTATTCCATATAAATGTCTGGATAGTTTTTTCCATTACTGAGAAAAATGTCATTGGAATTTTGATGGGAATTGCATAGAATCTGTAGGTCACTTTGGGTAATATGGACAAACCAGACAAAGATACATCAAAAATAGAAAACTACAGGCCAATATCCTTGTTGAATATAGGTGCAAAAATCCTCAATAAAATACTAGCAAACAGAATACAGCAACACATATGCAAAATTACACACCATGATCAAGTGGGATTCATCCCAGGGATGCAAGGTTGGTTCAACGTATGCAAATCAATAAATGTGATATACCCCATCAATAAAAGCAAAGACAAAAACCATATGACCATCTCTATAGACACTGAAAAAGCATTTGACAAAATTCAACATTCATTCATGATAAAGACTCTCTACAAGATAAGTATAGGTGGAAAGTATCTCAACATAATCAAAGCCATATATGATAAGTCCACTACCAATATCATCCAGAACAGGAACCAGACAAGGATGCCCACTCTCACCACTCCTATTCAACATAGTGTTGGAAGTACTAGCCAGATCAATCAGAGAAGAGAAGGAAATAAAAGGCATCCAGATTGGAAAAGATGAAGTTAAACTGTCCCTGTTTGCAGATGACATGATCCTATATATCAAACAGCCTAAAGCCTCTACAAAAAAACTCTTAGAGTTGATAAATGATTTCAGCAAAGTTGCAGGATACAAAATCAACACACAAAAATCAGCAGCATTTCTATTCTCCAACAGTGAACATGGAGAAAGAGAAATCAAGAAAGCTAGCCCATTTACAATAGCCACAAAAACAAAACAAAACAAAACAAAACACTTAATAATAAAGTTAACCAAGGATGTGAAAAATCTCTGTGAAGAGAACTACAAACCACTGTTGAGAGAAATTAAAGAGGACACAAGAAGATGGAAAGATATCACGTGCTCTTGGATCAGGTCTCAGCTTAGATGTCAGTCCCTGGCAATCTTTCCTTGTCCCCCGACCCCGAGTCTTGTTTGCCCCTCTCATCTGCTCTCATGGCACACTGTACCTCCTTGCTGAGAACATCTTTGCTAACACTGTCCCCTTCTTTATCTCACATTCTATCTGTAACGCACGCCGCTAAGCCTTTCATCCTCACTCCTCCATCAAAGTCACCATATTGCCAAACCCAGTGACAAATCTACTGTTCTCATAGTCCTAGACTTCTCAGCAATGTCAGACACAGCTGGCCACAACTTCTGCCTTTGCTCACGTGGCTCCCAGGACACCACACTGTCTTGATTTTCTTTCTACTTCTCTGGCAGCTCCTTCTCGGCTGACTCCTGCTATCAGACCTCTCGGACTTAATGAGCCTGTAGTGGATTGAATGGTGGTCTCCAAATAATATGTCCTAACCCTCAGAATCTATGAACATGGCTTTATTTGGAAAAAGGATCTTGGCAGTAATCAAGTATCTGGAGATGTAATCATCTTGGTTTATCCAGGTGGGCCCTAAATCCAATGACAAATGTCCTTATAAGTGTCAGAAGAGAAGACATAGACACAGAGGAAAAGGCCATGTAAAGACAGAGGCAGAGATTAGAGTTATGCAGCCACAAACCAAGGAATGCCTGGGGCCACTAGAAGCTGGAAGAGGCAGCAATGGATTCTCCCTGAGAGCTGTCAGAGGGTTTGCCACCCTGGAGACACCTTGATTTCTGACTTCTGGTCTCCAGAACTATGAAAGAAAAAAATTCTATTGTTTTAAGCTATGAAGTTTGTGGCAATTTGTTACAGCAGCTCTAAGAAACTAAAATAATGCCAAAACAGAATTTGTGATTTCCTCTCCCAAAGTTTTTTCTTCCCAGTGTTCCTCCTATCAGTCAAGGGTGCTAAAAACCTCCCAGTTCCATAGGTTTTCTTGGGTCTTCTCTCTCTTGCTTCACATCCTGTCCATAAGCTTTATCCTCTCTATTTTAAAAATTACCGAAAACCTGATCCCTCCTCATTAAATCCACTGTTCGTACTTGAGTTCAAGCTGTCATTATTTTTCCTCTGGACCATTGCTTTGACGCCCTGCTTCTTCCATCCTTGAACCACTATGGGCGACTCTTAAACTTAGATCCCATCTCATTCCTGGTTGAAACCTTCCAGTGGCTTCCCAAGTCCTTGGACTAACCATGGACTCATGGGCCCTGAATGATCTGGCCTCTGCTACTGCCCAGCGTCATCCTCCACTGCTCTCTCTCAGTCACCCTGCCCCAGCCACTCAGGCCATCTATCTGTTCCTTGGCATCACCAACTACTCCCTCTCACAGGGTCCTGCACTTGCCACTTTCTCTGCTTGAAAGGCTCCTTCCCCTTTCCATGGCCGGATTCTCTCATCAGCTAGCTCTCTGCCCTCCAGAGCCTTTCCCTGGTCATACTATCTAAAATGACCTTCAGGTGTTTTCATCATCTGCCCTGCTAAACTGGTTTATATTCTTCACAATACTAATAGTCTAAAATTACATTATTATATATTTACTTGTTTATTAATCATCTCCTGTCTTAGTCCATTTTGTCTGGCTATAACAGAATACCTGAGACTGGGTAATATAGATAGAACAGAAGTTTATTTCTTACAGTTCTGGAGACTGGGAAGTCCAAGGTTGAAGGGCTGGCATCTGGCGAGGGCCTTCATGGTACGTCATTCCATGGCAGAAAGAGGAAGGGCAAGAGAGAGAGCAAGAGAGGGCAGAACTCACTTTTATAACAAGCCTACTCTTGCAATAAGTAACCCACTCCTGCACTAATGACATTAGTGCAGAGCCCTCGTAGCCTAATCACTTTTCATTAGGCCTCACCTCCCGACATTGTTGCATTGGGGATTACATTTCCAACACACGAACTTTGGGGGACACATTCAAACCATACCATCTCCCCTAGTAGAATGTAAGCTCCATGAGAGAAAGGGCTTTGCCTACTCATCAGACAACCCCTAGAGTTTAGAACAATGCATGGCGTGCAGTGGTCCCTCCGTGTATACTGGTTGAGTGATGACATGAATGATTAATTCCCTGTTTACCTGTGTCATGTTCACTGCTGTACATACACTCGGTGCTCAGCATAGTCCCTGACTATGTGTGTGTGTTCAATCAATGGATGCATGAATGAATGAATATTTCTTGATCACCTCAGCTGGATCAGCTCTGAATTTGTACATGATATGACTTCATATGTCAACACATTATTCTGCCTCTACATCAATTCATTTCTATATGTCAGCTCTCTTACCAAATATAAACTCCTTGAACTCAAGATCAGGGTCTCTCTCATCTTTAATTACCACACAACATATTTTGCAATAAGTTACAGAGAGTGGCAATTTGACAGATTTTTGGTGACTGACTGAATGAATGAATACATAAATGACTAAAAAGGACATAATCTGGCAACTTGTAAACTTCCACATGCTTAAGACTCTTGAATCCATTCATACTTGTCCCAGGTCTGGTATAGTTCTCCGCCAAATCCACCACTTGAGGTATTAGAGAATAAAACTCTTAGTTTCTTCCCTGTGAGTGATGAAGACAAGAGGCAGCAAGTAGCAAAACACTCATGATACCCTTGGGCATATTGGACTCTTTTTTGGCCACTAACTCACTTAATTTGGTGTAGTTTAACACATTATGAGATTGTTCAAGAGTATTATAAGTGATGTCAGACACCATCAGAAACCACTTCAGAAAATCATTGCCTGTAGCCAGATCAAAAGGTGGACACCTGGAAACTAGCAATGCTAGAAAAACAGAATAAATCATGTTTTCTTCTCTACCTCTTAGAGATTTGCACCATTTTGTTCTCAAGAATGTCCGTATATTTTTAAAATTCTAGGCTACTATAATATATTTATAAATCATTTGCACGATAATAAAACATTTTGGTACCTTATTGAAAAGGAATTGTCCTGGCTTCTCCCACTCCTCTTTGCAATTATTCTGGGTTACTTGCAGGCCATTTTATTTATTCTGATCTTTTACTCAGTTTATGTTATTGTGGTACTATTTTTAACAAGTAAATTAAACAAAGGTAGTCGTATTTATCCAAATAAACAATAATAATAATAATGCTTGCATTTTCAATAAATAACTTTATTGAGCTTAAGTATTTTAAGTTGACTTTAAAAAGCAATGTGGTAGTGTTTAACTGCTTTAAGCATACTAGTTAAGGCAAAACTCGGGGCTCAACACAATAATACTTCTACATCTTTATTTTTTTCTTTCTGTTTCAGAGCAAGTTGCAAAAAACAGGTACATAAAGGACAATTTTTTATTGAAATATAATTGATTATACATATTTGTGGGGTACAAAGTTGGCTATCAATACTTGTGTACCATGTGTGGTGATCAATTCAGGGTAATCAGCATAGTCATCATTACAAAACTTAATCATTCTTTACGTCTGTTAACCAATTTCTCATTAACCCGCTCCCCCTCCCCCTTTCCCAACCCTAGTAACCACAGTTCTGTTCTCTCCTTCTGAAAGTTCAACGTGCTATTGTGATCTTTCTTTCTTCACCTCCATTCTAATCAAATCATTTATTTCTTTGAGTGTTTAGTCACTCACTAATACCTACTCTGTGCCTCACAAAATGGTAAATGTGGTCAAAAATCACTTCATCTTGGACTACTGGGATGCATGGAAAAGGTGACTTACACTGAATATGAATATTTTCAGCTGGTATGTGACAGCGTATATACTCACAGCAACTCCCCTCAGCAAAGAGATAGCATAGCTGGACTTTCTTAAAGTAGTGCAAGAAGAAGAAATGAGATGTGGGAAAAATTAAGAGGTTTTTTTTTAGTCATATTTATAGATTGAACGTGGTTTATCTGAAATTTTGTGAACTTGATACGCTATTGTTTTAATGCTTCAAGGCTGCAGAGTTCAAAAAGAGATGGTTTGTTTGAAATTATGGCACCAAAATGTGTTTCCACTTAGAATTTTACAAAACAAATGCTTTGGAGATTTGAAGACAGGGGCAGCACAAAAAGAAAGAACTTTCAAATTTTATTTTAACATTCGGTTCTTAGTATCCAGAGTAATTTGGTTCCTGTACACTATGACAATCACATCTGTCAAGCCTCTTTTGGTCTCATCTCCGTCTCAAATGGAACATTCAAAAATTCCCAGGAGGGTTTTGTTCCTCTGAAAAATGAACCTGCTTCACTCTGAAGACACTTCTTAAAAGACTCTTCCTTTCTTTTACATTTCGTGAAATGTTACTAGACTAAAATATATGACGAACCATACCTTGGGCTCCCTGTTCAAAAAACGTAAAACTATGTCATTAATCAACTGAACAAAAATGTGTTTCCAAGTAGACAGTTTTGTCTCAAGATATTGTTTTCCTACTTTATATTGAATAACCTGCAACATAGTGGATAAGGAGACTGTGTAACCGTGTGTGTGTGCATGGCCAGGGTGTGGTGCTTTCTTGTGGTTGGTTTTTCCCTTTCTTCCTTGAACCTGAATGAAATAGGAAAGCCCTAAACAGTTCTCCACCTGTTACTCAGCCTCCACACCATTCACAGACAGAGGGAGCAAGAGAGGAAACAGAGACCTGTCAGAAGGTCCAGCAACGGGAAGGCAGGAGGGAGCACGTGGGCTTTGAAAAAGTCAGCTCTGGGTCGGCCCGTGGTGCACTCGGGAGAGTGCGGCGCTGGGAGCGCAGTGGCGCTCCCGCCGCGGGTTCGGATGCTATATAGGGATGGCCAGGACACTCACTAGCTGAGCGCGGTGCGGGCGACACCAAGCCAAGGGTTGCGATCCCCTTACCGGTCACACACACACAAAAAATGACAAAAAAAAAAAGAAAGAAAAAGTCAGCTCTGGTAAGAATACACCCTCATATTCTTCAGGATCACTCTCTTCCACTACTGTAAGCTTTGAAAGTCTGAAAGATAAACATGTTGACAGAAGCTCTTTGCAGAAATATACTTCCTAAACTTGTCATTCATATATGATCGTCAGGATTTTTGACATAGTCAAGTATCACTATCTTGTTAGTTACCTAATCCTTGTTAGCAAATTTGACTCTTTAAAAGAAAAACTTAAATTAATTTTGTTAAGGGGAAATTTCTTTCACTACAATACATAGATGTGCCCATTACATATGTATTTGTATGTTTATTTTAAAAATATATTATATTTATAGATTATAATATATTAATATATATTTGCTTATTATATTTGTTTATCTTATTTATATTTAATATTTTTCTGAAACATTATACATTAAGTGTACATATATATACACACATACATACATACATATTCAGAAAACAGAAAAAAGTTTGCCACCTTAAACTCACTTTGGAAAACATTGTTTTGAAGCATCCAAGAGTAGGGTGATTTTAAAAAGAAAGGCAAAAGCCTCAGGCATTGAAGCCGGCACAAAAACACTTGTTGGGGAGCACGTCTAGTTGACATTGTGCTTCTTTGCTCGGTGACTTCCTTCTCTTTCTCTGTTCCCTTCTGCCTTGATTTATTGCAGCAACCCTTCCTATGGTCTTATTTTTTCCTCCTTCAATCCCTTACCTTGAGACCCTCACGAGATGACAGATGACCTTTGCTTTCCAATCAAGTGGGTGTGGCACATTCACACACCCAAGGGGGAGGAAGCAGCTGGTTATACAAAAGCCTTGTTCTACTGTTGAGATAAGCATTTCTAGGTCCCCATATTCTTCTCAGTCTCCCGTCCCTCCATAAAATTGCATGTTAATTATATTGGGGGAAGGGGAAGGCTGGCCGGTTAGTTGACTTGGTCAGAGTGCGGTGCTGATAACACCAAGGTCAAGTATTTGGATCCCCAGACCAGCCAACTGCCAAAAAAAGAAAGAAAGAAAGAAATATATATATATGTAATTTAATATCACCAAAATACTAGAGACATAAGATCATATTCTAAAATTATGGTTAAGACTCTCTGACATGTCAACTGAAGGAATGAATTGAGGTAAACTTTTTATTAAACAATGATAAGAAAAGCACCTGTTAAGAAAATTCAAGACTATCTTTTATCACTGGGTGATGGTCAACCCTCCACTTCACTTAATTTGAGTGCATAGAAAACTATGACTGAGTTTACAAATATGGTACTTCCCAGATACTAATGCAGGGAAATAAGAAGTTAGTATCATTTATTCCCTTTAGTTTTCATAATTCATCTAGAAAATGGCTGCACAATAGAAACAGAAATTTAAAAATTTTTAAAATTTTATAATGAAGATTAGACCTAAAAGGTATGTCAAAAACAAGGAAAGTATTTATTTTTATTTTTTACTTTTTTTCCTCTCTTTTTATTTTATTTTGTCGATATACAATGAGGTTGATTATTGTAGCCCATTATAGAAACTTCCCTCCCTCCTTCCTCTCCCCCCTCCCTCCCAACAATATCTTTTCTGTTCACTTGTCGCATCAACTTCAAGGAATAGCAATTGTTATGTCTTCTTTCTGTATGCTTGTCAAATCAATTTCAAAGAATTGCAATTGTTATGTCTTCTTCTCACTCCTCTGTGTGTGTGTGTGTGAATTTATTTATTTATTTTTAGCTCCCACAAATAAGTGAGAACATGCGATGTTTCTCTTTCTGTGCCTGACTTGTTTCACTTAATATAATTCTCTCTAGGTCCATCCATGTCATTGCAAATGGCAGTATTTCATTCTTTTTTATAGCAGAGTAGTATTCCATTGTGTAGATATACCACATTTTCCATATCCACTCATTCGATGATGGACATTTGGGCTGGTTCCAACTCTTGGCTATTGTAAAGAGTGCTGCAATGAACATTGGGGAACAGGTATACTTTTTCAATTCTTTAAATTAAGACATAATTGATTATACATATTTGTGGGGTACAGAGTTGACTATCAATATAAAGTGTTTAAACTTAGTTAATACTTTTAAATTTAACATTTATTTTCTCTTTAACAAGCTTACCAAGACATTGATCATTTGATGCATAATACAGAGGTTTTAGTAAGATACAAGGATCCTGTTTTTTTTTTTTTTTTCCTTTTTATCTTTTTTCGTGACCGGCAACAGATCGCAACCCTCAGTGTCGCGCCCGTACCGGACCGGGACCGGCAACGGGATCGCAACCCTCAGTGTTGCGCCCGCACCTCGCTCAGCCAGTGAGCGGCCGGTCTGTATGTGGGATCCGAACCCTTGGCGGGAGCGCCGCCACGCTCCCAAGCGGTGCACTGTAGCAGTGCGCCACCGGGCCGGCCCCAAGGATCCTGTTTTTGATAAACTCTAAATAAAATATTCCGTCTTGAAAAAAAATTTTTGATTCAATCAAAAGACAACTGACTCCACCTACTCTGGTCCTCAGTTTCCTCATTTGTAAAAAAAGTGGGTCCAATGAGAGAGTCTTTAAGCCCCCTTCTTGTTCTAAAAGTTTGTGATTCTAAGATTCTATATGTTTTCCAAAGATATCAAATATTATATTTTAGTGTTGATGAGATAACTAAAGAAGCAAACACAAGTTAAAATACTAGAAAATCATATTCTTCTTAGTTTATTTAGTTGTAAACCCTACACTAAATATTTGCATATTCACAATTTTCTTACCTTTAAAAGATCTCAAAGTCCAGTAGCCAGGCCAATTAAGTGTCATTTTTATATTTGTAGTTAAAAATAAAACAAATATTCAATGTTATCATGTACCAAAATTGTATGCCATGAACAAAAAAATTAGTCAGTTAAATTGCTGCCATATTATATGTCTTATTTCAGTGCTTGATTCCAGTCTGAGATAGAGACTCATATGGTTGCATATATTTAAAATTAAAAAAAAAATTTTGCAAGTGTGTCTTTTTCTGATTTGGTCTAAAGCTTTAATATTGATACACGATTTTATATGCTCCTTAAACTAAAACATCTAGTCTAGACGAAATACAAACTATATGTCTAAGAGGTTTACCTTGAATAAAGGCTGAGAGGGAAAGAAGAAACTTCATTATTTCAGCTGAAAAAGGGAAGATTAGTCATTGAGTTCCAATCAAGGCTGCAGCCTGGCATAAGTTTGGGGTGAGATGAGGTAGGTTGGGGTATTGGGGAGGCCTATAGGAACCTCTAATGGTTCAAGCCGGGGACTCAATTTTCACTTTTGAGGTTATTTCCAAAAGAGGTTAAACATACTGTTATTTTTACTTATTTTGCATTATAAGTATTAATCTATTAAATATACTCATTTGAAATATACAACAGAGGAAATCTGATTTTTCCATTTCTTCATTTTTTTGTATGTATTCAGAAGCCATGAGAAACATAAGTGGCTCGATTGTGGCTTCTTTATTGATTTTTGAATAGCTGCGTATTAGTGATCACCAGAATCTCAACTCCAAGAGAGCTGGATATTTGTCTCTTTTCCCCACTGCTGTATCCCCGATGGCCTAGAACAGTCCGTGGCACACAGTAGACACTCAAGCAACATTTGGCAAATGAATAAATGAATAAAAGAAATTAGTGTATTTGTGAATTTTTGTACTTAAAATGTTCATTTTCAAGAGAGAGAAAGGACTTTGGGGAAACCTGCAGGAATTAACTGATAAACAAGGTCATCTTTCATTCTTTCTATGGGATACCTCTCAAATTGTATTCTGATCGATTCTTTGAAACTGCCAAAAACTGAATTAGCAAACACTCAGTAAATGTAGGCAACAGTAATAGAAAGCTAACCCAAACAAATGAGGATGCAGTTTCTTTTTCCTTAACTTGACTGATTAACTCAAACTCTCTCTCTCTCACTCCAGATTATTTATACTGGGCAGAAGAGACAATGAATGACTGAATGAATGAACAGATAGGTAGATAGATAGATGATGTAGAGATAGATATGGTTGGGAAAGGCTATTTCAGAGACTGCATAATTACAGTAATAATAGCTGATACATATGAAGTGCTTATTTAGTGTCAGGGTCTATTCTAAGGGCTTCATTTATATCAATTCAAGCACTTCTCACAACTACCCTGAGACATATGCCCCCTATTTCTGGCTTCATTTTGCAGATGAGGAAACTGAGGTACAGAGATATTAGGTGACTTGCCTAGATCACACGCTTGGTGGTGGAGTCAGGACTTAAATTTGAACAGGGTCTCTGGAGTCCACGCTCCTAACCACTCTGGGATATGCCTCTGATACTCAGCAAAGAAACAACTTTGGCTCCCTTTAACCCAGTGTTCCCAAACTTATTTGACCACAATGTACCCATCAATATCTCTAGAACATAACTTGGCAAACCCAAAAGCATAATATTTCTTTGGTTTCTTACAAGTCAAATGTATGACCTTATAAATAGAAAAATCAGTAATAATCATGTGTTCTCCTAATTTTACGAGAGAGTTCATGTGAGTTGACTTTGAATTCTCAGCTTTCACATGCCACGTAACTCACCTATTAAGCAAGGAAAGGACACAAGATCTTTGCTTTTTCTTAAAAATAAAACTTCTTTGATTGATATGTGTGAGTTACAAACCAAATAACAGTTCAAAAAGTGCATTGCTAGCAACACAGCATGACAAGTGATACCACGAAATTCATAAGAAATGTTCAGTTCTCCAAACTAATTGAGACCTAGGCTTTCCCATTCCCCCATGAACTGTTCCAGCTGACAGACTCCTCACAGCCACCAAAGGAACCTAAATGGACCCCAGCACAACGTCTAACGTGGAACACCGCTTCGATGCATGTGCCTGCATGAGACCTCAAGAAGGGATAGTAAGTTTGGCTAGGTAAGGATGTATTTCCTAGGAAAGTAGGAGGGCAAGCTTGCCCCTCTGAGAGGCATACAGTCCAGGTGTGGCACACAGAACAGGGGGCTGCAAGCATCTTTAGCTGTACTGTGAATTCCTGCTCCCATCCACCAAGATCAAGGTTAAAGTGGGGAAGGGTGGCAGGTGGGAATGACAGAGAAGCAAGGCCTACATGTAGAAAAAGAAGATGCCAAGTCACTCCGTTCTCACTTCCGCTCACCTGGGGTGGACATCAATGCCAGTTCTGTTCGTAAACAAAAGCTTTAGTCAAGCAAAGGCCTCTTGCAACAGCTTTGGTTTAATTTCACTACCAATCAGTGCTGAGTGGGACATGGATTCAATACACTCTCAAAAGGAAAGGGCTTGATGAGCTGAGGCTGTCTGGGTTTTCCTTGGGGCTTTTTTATTAAAATTCTGATTATTGCTGGGCTACAAATCAGATAGTGACAGAATCCAGACTATACAGCCAAGCTTTGTAATGCACAGCACGTGAACTATACTGCACACCGTGCTATTTTAAATTATGGGTAGAGGAGAACTGGGTTTTAATTATTTCACTACTAAGCTCAAAAGTTTATTTTACTAAATATAACTTTTAGCGTTATAAATTGACATGACTTTTGAACAAAGAAAATATCCTATGCTGATGACTGTAAAGAATCACATGCATGTCCATTCTCACGGTCTTCCAAAGTTAAAGGTACAATATGAGATATATCGTTCAAATACATAATGGAATCCTTGAGCAGTTCAATGGATGGCTTGAATTAATAAAAACATAGGGAAATTATTCTTTAAAACCATGAATTCACAACTACAAAGCTTATTTTTTACTTTGCTATTATTAATACAATAAGAGGCTTGACTTTGACCCTGGAATCATAAACGTGGAAACCATTAACAGTATTATATTGACATGTCTGAGCCTCTCTTTTGCTGTATTAAACTGAGGTTTCTGATAAGTTTGGAAGAGTCCCTGTGGCACCAAATAAAACTAAACAATTCATACAGACCAAGATCAAGGAGGTCTAGTGAACCGAAAGATTCCAGCTCCTCAATAAAAGGAAGTCTGTTTGAAACCACTGGCAATTATTAATGTTTTAAAACTATAGTATAAGAAATAGTTCTTTTTAAAAATAAATGTTAATCTCTTGGAAAATCTGTTCTTTATAATAAGCTATATAGCAGGGTTTTCAAAAACATTTCAGATTTGTGTTGATAAAAATGTCTTCATATTATAAACCTAGCCTTTTTCCTTTAACCATGATATGTTTAAACTAAGAATGAATTAGAAGGGTGCAGCAGTCTTTAATCTTTAACGTAATAGCACATCCATTATAAGAAAATAAGATGTCTTTTTAAATATTATAATTTTTCCTAGTAGCATTTAATTCTTAAGGTTGGGTTTTGGCAACACAAACTAGAATGGGATTTTTGTATCCCAGATCATGAATTAGTTCTCCTCTGGGGTAAAAGAATGACAGTTTGTTGCCACCTGTGAGTTTTGCAGGGCTACTCTGTAACGTTGCAACAGGAAAATTGCATGTGGTGTCATAGATTGCAATGGAAGACACAACGCTGTCTTTCTCCTGCTTTTCAATTTAAATAGACCAGTAGCCATGAATCACACTTGAAATGGAACATACTCCAGAGATAAGTCCATAACAAAGAATAGCTAAGAAGCAATTGTTACTGGTCATCTGTTGTGATACCTCAAGTAAGAATTCAAGACTAGCTCACCCCAAATAGGATAACAAGCCGGAGACTTGGTTTGAAGCCTTTCACAGCCTGAAAAGAGCTTGCATGAATTTGAGTGCCTATAAATATTGCTGACTACAGCTCAGTGGTTCTTTAGACATCACATTTTCTTAGACTTCATGCTGAAATTACAGCTTTGGTAAAGCTTGCAGGATGAACCATATTTCCAGAGATAATTTTTGTCAGAGAAATAAAGGAAAAAAAAAATCATTGTGAATCTTAAGAGGTTATTTCCTTTTAAGCCTAGTTAAAGTACATGCAATTTAAAATACTAAACTGTAGTGATATTTACAAATTATTAAAATGGGCTTCAATCCTGCTTAGTCTTTAGGCACATCACAGAGGCAGCTCTCTATTAAGAGAGAGTTGCCCAGTCCATTTTTCAGCTGAAAATGTTGGTTTCTTAATGGCTAAAGTACGTTGTCTCCTTAAAACAACAACAACAAAAAAGCAGCTTGGATTTTTTCTTCAAAATCTCAAGAAAGATGTGTTTTCATTCCAAATATGTGTATAGTTGTGGTAATTGATGTGTTCTATTGATTTGCTTATCAACTGTTAATGTGTCCCATGTTATCAGGACAATCTGACTCCTTTTGAATCTCCCTAAATGGAAATATTTTCAGACATCTTTTAAAGCTAATGTCAGTTTTCGCTGTCCATTAGAGTAGTTTTAGTATGCCCAAAAGACTGTTTCTCAATTTATTTTTGGATTAAACAATTGGTGTTCATTTTACCTAAGAAAAACCTTAAACTTAAGGTTGGGTTGTAGCAAAACATAATGAAATGGGATTTTTGTCTTTCAGATCATCTGTCTTTAAGTTCAACTCACAAGTCTTTTTAGTCTACATATAAATATAGCAAATGTTAATAATTAAATAATGCTTGGTCTCTTTAGTTAAACACCTTCAAACATTTAAATGTTTATAAATTTAATGTATTCTATTTCTATTTTTAAGTACTTCAATTATCTGAATTATAGAAACCTCAGTGTATACTTAAGAAGCTTTTATATATCTAGTATATTAAAATTAAGGATCTGGTGACACTGAAATTCTCTTAAATGGTTCAATATTGTATATGAGTTTAGTAAAATTTCAATTTAAAATCTCAAGTCTAAATAAAATGATCAACCTTCCACAACTGAGAGGTGGTTAGGATGCAGGACTTTCAATTTTAAAATAAAGATAGTCCTTAGCTGGTCACCCTAAGTCAAAATCACATGATTACAAATTTTCAATTGGAATTAAAAGACTGTCATTACAATAGGACAAGTTTGGAAAATAATGAATATGAACAGCTCCCTTTTTAATCCCTAAATATTAATACTTACATTGTAATTCTTGCAATCCTTTCTATACTTAATTCTAAATCTTACCAGGGCTAAAAGAAAAAAGAAAAAAAAGTCTTTTACTATCCCAGATAATTTAGGCCACTTGTGCACAGAGATTTTGGCATAGATGGGGACTAGATTCTTGTTAAAGACCCTGAGAAGTCTAATAGAACCTTGTTTATACTTGAAATGTCACGGGCTTCAAAATATGAAGGTGAGCTCAAAATCAATAATCAATAGGGAAATGCAAATCAAACACAATGAGATATCACCTCACATCCATTAGTATGACTATTATTACAAAACAAAATAACGAGTATTGGTGAGGATGTAGAGAAATTGCAACTCTTGTGCACGGTGGGGAGAATGTAGATTGGTGCAGCTGCTATTGAAAACAGCATAGCATGTCCTCAAAAATGTAAAAATATAACTGCCATGTGATCCAGCAATTCCACTTCTTGTATACCCAAAAGAACTGAAAGTAGGATCTCAAAGAGATGTTTGCACACCCACATCCATAGCAATATTGTTCACAATGGCCAAAAGGTGGAAGCAACCCATGTGTTTGTTAATGGATGAATGGATAAATCAGATGTGGTATATACAAACAATGAAATGTTACTCAACCTTAAAAAAGGAGGAAATTCTGACACAGTTGAATTCGTAGAGAGAAAAAGTAAAATAGTGGTTGCCAGGAGCCGGGGATGGAGGGGAATGGAGAGTTGTTATTTAATGAGTATAAAGCTTTAGAGCTGCAGGATAAAAAGGGTTCTGAAGACTGGCTGCACAGCAATGTGTATGCACTTAACACTACTGAGCACTATACTTAAATATGGTTAATATGGTAAAATTTATATTGCATGTATTTTAGCACAACTAAAATTTTTAAATGACATTAAGAATCAAAAGTTTGTAATAGCAAGTATTGATGAGGATGTGTAGAAATTGCAACCCTCATACACTGCTGGTGGGAAGGGAAAGTGGTGCAGCCACTTTGGAAAATCACCTGGTAGTGCCTCAAATTCGTTACTGTAGAGTCACCATGTGACCCCTCAATTCCACTCCTGAGTATGTACACAAGAGAAGGAAAAACAAACGTCCACACAAAAGCTTACACACAAATGTTTATAAGAGTATCATTCAAAATAGTCAAAAGGTGGGAACAACCCAAATGAATAAACAGATAAACAAAATGTCATCTATTCATACAATGGAATATTATCTGGCCATAAAAACTAATGAAGAAACTCTTGTTTCCAGTGTAGCATGTAAAAAGCTCGGAAGAAGCTAAGAAGTAAAAAAGCTGAAAAACTGAAAATCAAATCTTAGAGCTGTTAGAGAATTAAAGTCACAGGACATACTGCTGCCCCCCAAATTGGAGGGAGAGACAGGTGGTTACAGAGAATCACAACTTGCTGGAGCAGAAACTCAGGAGCAGACACCTCTGTGGGAGCCAGTATCAGGGTAGAAGAGCCTGAGCTGTATTTGACAGATTGCTGGGCTTCGGTGTGGACAAGTATGACAGTTAAGAACTCCAGGGGACCAGTCTGGAGGGGTTGCCTCACGCTTTTGGGGTTTACCTCTAGGAGTTCTACTCAGATTCTAACTGTGAAGATCAGAGAAAAATCCGTCATGCTTCTGGAGGAGGAGGAGAAAAGTAACTATTTTGGAATAAGTCAGTGCATTGTGTTCTTAATAAGGCCTGCCTTCAAGAGAAATGATTTTACTAATCAACCAGGGTGAAGAGAAATACCCAACCACAGATCCCTCTATGGCACCTATGGGTGTGGAGGGGGGAGAGAGAAGCATTTGTGAAGTTCACAGCCCCAGGGCAGAGGCTCGCTAACAGACGGAGGCTTAATCACAGCGCTATAGACTGTTTCCCTGATCAACACCCCCACTCCTAACAACCACATTATTAAAGGCCTATTTACCACAGCTCCTTCTATCCAGTACCTCATCTCTGACTTTCAACAAAAAATTGGTATATTAAAAGACAAAATATATAGTTTAAATAGGCTGAGCAAGCATCAGAACCACACTCAGACATGGCAGGAATGTTGGAATTACCAGCCTGGGAATTTAAAACAAGTATAATTGAGATGCTAAGGGCTCTACTGGAAAAAGTGGATGATATGCAAGAACACATGGGTAATGTAAGCAGACAGATGGAAATTCTAAGAGAGAATAAAAAAGTACTTGAGATAAAATGCTTGATGGGCTCATTAGTAGACTGGACATGACTGAGGAAAGACTCTCTGAGCTTGGGGATATGTGAATAGAAATTTCCAAAACTGAAAAGAAAAGAGAAAGAAGACTGAAAGAAATGGAATAGAATATCCAAGGACTGTGGGACAACTATCAAAGGTGTAACATATGCATAATGGGAATGGAAGAAGAAGACAGAAAGGAATAGAAGAAATATTTGAAAGCCCAGAACAGGAAAATTTATAGAGACAGAAAGTAGATTAGTGGTTACTTAGGGCTGGTGGGGAGAAGAAGGGTGGGATGGGGGCTTATAGCTAAAGAGAACAGGATTTTATGGGTGGCCCTTCTACTGCCCACACAGAAGGCAGGATCCAGCACTGCCTGCTGCAACCAGGGAGTCCCAGACAGTGAAAAGCTCTCAGCAGCCTCCCCCAACCTACATAGAAGGCAGGAGTGAGTGCTACCATGACTGGGGAGGCCCTGCACCTCTTCCACAGAGGTGGTCCACAACAGAGCTACCACCACAGCTTCTACTACTGCAAAGATAGCCTGCCACCACAGTAGCAGCCATGATGACTGTGCAGGTGGCTTGCTGCATATCCAACTGCATTGACACAAGGAGAGTCACCAGAGGAGCCTGGAAAAAGAAGAGGAATCTTTCTCCTCAAAGTCCACTCCAGAGTAATAGAAGAAGTGACTTATTTAACAGATAACCAGAAATCAATGTAGAGATACTGGAAATACAAAAAAAACCAACCAACCAACCAAACAAACAAAAAAAAAAAAAAACCAAGAAAATATGACACCACCAAAGGCATATAGTAATTCTCAAGTACCAGAGCCTACAGAACAGAAAACTCTTGAAATGAATAAAAAGGAATTCTGAGTAATAACTAAGGAAACTCAATGAGATAAGAGAAGGCTCAGTTAGGCAACACAATGAGATGAGAAAAAATGCCCAGGATATGAAGCAGGAAATTTACGGAGATTAACACCTTAAAAAAGAGTGTAGCAGAACTCCTAGAACTTAAGGATTCATTCAATGAAATAAAAACATAACTGAGAGATTAAGCAGCAGATTAGAGGAAGCAGAAGAAAGAATTTCTGATCCTGAAGATGGTCTTTATGAAATAACCCAGGCAGACAAAAAAAGGAAAAAAGAATTTTAAAAGATGAAGGAAGTCTAAGAGAGCTAGCAGACAACCTTAAGTGCACAAACATCCAAATCATGGGTGTTCCAGAGGGGGAGGAGAAAAGTAAAGACATTGAAAATCTATTCAATGAAATGATAATGGAAAAATTCCCAGGTGTAGGGAGAGACACAGACTTTCAGATCCAGGAAGCTCAAAGATCCCCAAACAGATTTAATCCAAAAGGATCCTTTCCAAGATACATCATAATCAAACTGGCAAAACTCAAAGACAAAGAAAGAATCTTAAAAGTGGCAAGAGAAAAGCATCAAGTCACTTATAAAGGAGCCCCTGTTAGACTAACAGAAGACTTCTCAACAGAAATTCTACAGGTAAGAAGAAAATGGGATTTCATATTCAAAATACTAAAAAAATCCCACCAGCCCACCAAGAACACTGTACCAAACAAAGCTATCCTTCAGAAATGAGGGACAAATAAAAATATTTTCCAGACAAACAAAAACTGTGTTTATCACCACACATCAGCCCTGCAAGAACTTCTCAAGGGAATCCTGCATCTGGAATCTGAAAAACAGTAATCACTACCATGAATATACAAGGAAGAACAAAGCCCATTGTAAAACACAAATGTAAATGTGAAAGAGAAAAGAAAGTAAATCTTACCACCTCAAAAATCCAACAAACATTAAAGATGAATAATAAAAGGTGAGGAAAGGAACAAAAGATATTAAAAACATCTAAACAAAATTCGACAAAATGGCAGGAGTAAGACTATACCTCCCAATAACAACCCTAAATGTAAATGGATTAAACTCCCCACTGAAAAGACACAAACTGTTGATTGGATTTAAAAGCTGGACCCAACTATATGTTGTCTTCGGAGATTCACCTCACCTGTAATGATGTACATAGACTAAGAGTGAAGGGATGGAAAAAGATATACCACACAAATGGAAACCAAAAATGAGCAGTAGTAGCTATTCTTATATCAAATAAAATAGACTTTAAACCAAAAACCATAAAAAGAGACAAAGAAGGCCACTATATAATGATAAAGGGATCTATCCAGCAAGAAGACATAACAGTCATAAACACATATGTAGCCAACACCAGAGCACCCAGATATATAAAGTAAAAATATTAAATCTAAAGAAAGAGATAGACCCCAATATGATCGTAGTGGAGAATATGAATACACCTCTCTGAGCACTGGATAGATCATCCCAGCAACAAGCCAATAGAGAAACACAGGATTTAAATTATATTTTAGACCATTTGGACCTGGAAGATATCTACAGAACATTTCGTCCAGCAACTACAAAATATACATTCTTCTCATCAGCACATGGAACATTCTCCAGGATAGACCATACATTAGGTCACAAATTAATTCTCAACAAATTTTAACAAATCAAAATCATCCCAAGCTCCTTTTCAGACCACATGGATTAAAACTAGAAATTAATAACAAGCAAAACTCAGGATACTATACAAATACATGGAAATTAAAAAACAGGATCCTGAGTGACCTATGGGTCCAAGAAGAAATTAAATAGGAAATCACAAAATTTCTTAAAACCAATGAAAATAAAGACACATCATATCAAAATCTGTGGGATACTGCAAAAGAAGTAGTAAGAAGGGATTTTATTGCAATTAATGCTTACATCAAAAAAAAAATTTCAAATAAACAGTCTAACACTACACCTCAAAGAACTAGGAAAACATGAACAATCCAACCCCAAAGTTAGTAGACAGAAAGAAATAATTAGGATCAGAGCAGAACTAAATGATATAGAAACCCCACAAATGATACAAAAGATCAATGAAACAAAAAGTTGGGTTTTTGAGAAAGCAAACAAAAAGAAAAAAGAAAGAGAAGACCTGAGTAAAAAAATCAGACATGAAAAAGGAGACTTCACAACCAATACCACAGAAATACAAAGGATCCTTAGAAACTATTAAAAACAACTATATGCCAAGAAGTTTGAAATCCTGGAGGAAATGGATAAATTTCTGGACATAAACTACCAAAACTGAACCAGGAAGAAATAGAAAACCTGAACAGACCAATAACAAGCAACAAGACTGAAGCAGTAATCAGCAGTCCATGACCAGATGGCTTTATTGCTGAATTCTACCAAGCTTTTAAGGGGAATTAATATTAATTCTCTTCAAACTGTTTCAAAAAATTGAAAGAGAGACCACTCTCCCAAACTCATTCTATAGGCCAGCATCACCTTGATACCAAAACCAGATGAAGATACAACAAAAAGGAAAACTACAAGTCAATGTCTCTGATGAACATATATGCAAAAATCTTCAACCAAATATTAGCAATCAGAATACAGCAACATATCAAAAAAAAATTGTACACCATGATCAAGTGGGACTCATCCTAGGGAGACAATAATGGTTCAACAAATGGAAGTCAATAAATGTGAAATACCATATCAACAAAAACAAAGACAGAAACCGCATGATTATCTCAATAGATACAGAAAGAGCATTTGACAAAAGTCAACATCCCTTCATGATAAAGGCTCTCAGCAAATTATGCATAGAAGGAAACTATCTCAACACAATAAAGCCATATGTGACAAACCCACTGCCAATACTATCCAGGAATGAGACAAGGATGCCCACTATAACCACTCTTATTTAACATAGTAATAGAAGTTCTAGCCAGAGCAATCAGGCAAGAAAAAGAAATAAAGGACATCCAGACTGGAAAACATGAAGTCAAACTGTCCCTGTTTGCAGATAACATGATCCTATATATAGAAAAACTTAGACTCTACCAATAAGCTCTCAGCATTGATTAACAATTTCAGTAATATTGCAGGGTACAAAATCAACACCCCAAAATCAGTAGCATTTTTATTTTCCACTAATGAACTAGCAGAAAAAGAAATCAAGAAAGTAAAAGCCCATTTATGATAGTCACTAAAAAAAATTAAATACCTAGGAATCAATATAAACAATGAGCTGAAAGATCTCTACAAAGAGAACAAGAAATCACTACTGAAAGGAATTAAAGGAGACGCAAAAATGTGGAAAGACATTCCATGCTCCTGGATTGGAAGAATCAACATTGAGAAAATGTGCATACTACCCAACGTGATCTACAAATTCAATGCAATTCCCATCAACATTCCAAGGACATTCTTCACAGAAATAGAAAAAAACAATCCTAACATTCATGTGGAACAATAAAAGGCCCCGAATAGTCAAAGCAACCCCAAGCAAAAAAATAAAGTCAAAGGCATAACACTACCTGCCATCAAATTATACTACAAAGCTATAGTAGCCAAAACAGCATGGTACTGACATGAAAATAGACATACAAATGGAACAGAATAGAGAACCCAGAAATCAACCCACATACTTACAGCCAACTGATTTTTGACAAATGGAACAGAACATGCATTGGGAAAAAGACTGACTCTTCAACAAATGGGGCTGGGAAGACTGGACATCTATATACAGAAGAATGAAACTGGACCTGCACCTCTCACCATATACCAAAATCAACTCAAAATGGATTAAAGACTTAAGTAATAAGACCTGAAACTATAAAACTACTAAAGGAAAACATAGGGGAAACAATTCAAGAAGTAGGACTGGGCAAAGACTTTATGAATAAGACCCCAAAAGCACAGGCAATGAAAGAAAAAATAAATAAATGGGATTATATCAAACTAAAAAGCTTCTGCACAGCCAAGGAAACCATCAACAGAGTGAAAAGACAACTTACAGGATTTGAGAAAAAATCTACAAACTATACATCTGACAAGGTTAATATCCAGAATATACAAGGAACTTAAACAACTACACAGTATAAAAACAGATAACCCACCCAGTTAAAAAATGGGAAAAAGAACCAAATAGACATTTTTTGAAGGAAGACATACAAATGGCCAACATGTACTTGAAAAAATGCTCAGCATCGCTAATCATAAGGGAAATGCAAATTAAAACCAAATTGAGATGTCATTTCACCCCAGTTAGACTGGCTATAATAAAAAAGTCTGAGAATAACAAATGCTGCCGAGGATAAGGAGAAAGAACTCTCCTATACTGTTCATGGGACTGTAAATTAGTACAGCCAATATGGAAAACAGTATGGAGGTTTCTCAAAAAACTACAGATAAATTTAACATATGATCCAGCAATCTGACTTTTGGGTATGTACCCAAAGACATGGAAATCATCGAGTTGAAGGGATACCTGCACTCCCATGTTCATCGCAGCTATTTACAATAGCCAAGACATGGAACCAACCTAAATGTCCATAGATGTATGACTGGACAAGGAAAATATGGTATATGTACATAATGGAATACTACTCAACCATAAAAAAAGAATGAAATTCTGCCATTTGCAGCAACATGGATGATCTTGGAGAAAATTATGATAAGTGAAATAAGCCAGGCACAGAGGGAAAAATACCACATGTCCTCACTCGTAAGTGGCAGCTAAGAGAAAAGGAGAAAGGAAAGAAAGACCACAGTGTTGTGTTGGACTTGCAGAGAGAGAGAGAGAACAGACCTAGGGTTGCTGGGGTTTGGAGTCGGGGATGGTTAGGGAGGTTGGGGAGAGGTTGGGTGGGGGACACAGGGAGTACTTACAATTTGAGGTGGTGGACATGCTGCTAGTTTTATCTGATCACCACATCTTGGGCACAGGTACTGATGATCAGCTCTGTGCCTCATGAATATGTATAATCAAAATAAAATTTTAAATAAAAATATTTCCATAATTAAAAAGAAAGAGTACAGGATTTCTCTTTGAGGTGTTGAAAATATTCTAAAATTGACTGTAGTCATGTGGTCATGATTGCACATATCTGTGAATATACTAAAAACCATTGAATTTTACATTTCAAATGGGTGAATTGCATGGTAAGAGAATTATATATTAATAAAGCAATTAAATTTTTTTAAATGTAAAGGTGTTTGATCTCAGAACTCATATGGCCAAGTTCTTTGTCTACTCACAGACATCTGTAACTCCTACCCAGTTTGAAGCCTTGATTGAATTTTACATTTCTTTGACTCATGATGTGTTCTAAAACCCTAATGACCTTTGGCTTTGATGAAAGTCTTAGATATACAAATGAATTTCCTTCCTAACCTGATGGAATCTTGCATTTTTTTCATATTCTTTGGACCATCCAACCCTCAGGGATATTTAAATATTTTTAAAATGATCCAAACTATTCCTGCCATGATTTTCTGTGGTTGAAGGACAATTTACAAATGAAAATAATTCTGATTCACCAATTTGCTAAATTTATAAAATTTAGAAAAATTATTTAAAATTTGATTTCTTGACAATTATTAATCAGGAATAATTTCTGTAGCTTTAACAGAAGTGTTAAATTTGTCCAAAGTTAGATATCATGAGGCTATTTAGTCTTATGAATATACTTAATATTCAGAAAACAAATCAAAATTTTCATCAATTTATAATAAAGCAATAAGGATATAGGTGACTGCTGGATTTATGACTTTTTTTTTTTTTTTGTCTTTTTGTCTTTTTTCGTGACCGGCAACGGAATCGCAACCCTCAGTGTTGCGCCCGCCCCTCACTCAGCCAGTGAGCAGCCGGTCTGTATATGGGATCCGAACCCTCGGCGGGAGCGTCACCGCGCTCCCAAGTGGCGCACTGTAGCAGTGCGCCACCGGGCCGGCCCTGGATTTATGACTTTTTTTTTTTTTTTGTCTTTTTGTCTTTTTTCGTGACCGGCAACGGAATCGCAACCCTCAGTGTTGCGCCCGCCCCTCACTCAGCCAGTGAGCAGCCGGTCTGTATATGGGATCCGAACCCTCGGCGGGAGCGTCACCGCGCTCCCAAGTGGCGCACTGTAGCAGTGCGCCACCGGGCCGGCCCTGGATTTATGACTTTTAATTCATATAAAAATTTTGTAGTTCATACTGTTATGGGCTGAATTGTGTCTCCTTTAAATTTACATGTTGAAGCCCTATACTCCCAAAGTGACTGTATTTGGAAAAAGAGCCTTTAAGAAGGTAATTAAGGTTAAATGTGGTCATAGAGATGGAGACCTAATAAAATAGGACTGGTGTCGTCATAAGAAGAGGAAGAAGCAGCAGGACAGTGCGCACACCCAGGAAAGGCCATGTGAGGACACAGAAAGAAAGTTGGCCGTCTACAAGCCAGCAAGCAAACCCTCACCAGATAGCAACCCTGCTGGAATCTTGATCTTGGGCTTCTAGCCTCCAGAAGTATGAAAAAATAAATTTATTTCATTTTCTTTTGTATTTTGTTTAATACCACCCAGTCCGTGATATTCTATTACAGCATCCCAAGCAGACTAATACACTAACAATTTTTTTAAAAATTATTTTAAGAAGCCATTTACTATTTTGAAAGACCTTTTGGAATTTGGGGGGATTATTTTACAAATTTCTCAAGTCACATAACAACTTCAGCCTGTTATTTTTATCAGCTAGAGGCCAAAATTTATCTTCGTTATTTTGTTTGCTTTTTATCTTCCTTTTTCATCTTTTAGCATTCTTTAGAGATTTGTGAGATCATTTTACTCTTTCTTGCATAATTCTTTATATATGCCTAATGTATTTCAAATTTGAGATTCCCCTCACAGTAAGGATAATAATACCTTCTCATCAACTTCATTTCACTGCAGCACACAGAGCATGTTGTCAATAGGACATAACCCCTGCTAAGAAGCAAGATTTCAACAAATCAGGTGGCTGAACTGTTCAACAGCTTATCAAAGTTTTGGTTTTAGTTCAATCTTAGTTTTGCTGTATTCTTTTTGCCTTAGCCATTTGCAGTGGGACTGTGAGTACAGTGCAGTTAGATGTCAAGTTCATGTGCATTTAATATTTGAGACATTGAGCGCTTCTCAAATGCTTAAAATGCATACAAAATATCCATATTCTATTGGGTTGGTTGACTCCTGTTGTTTATAAATCATAACACATTTAATACAATTACATTTGTAATTTGAAATATACATGATATTTTCATTTCCCCAAAGTCAGAGTTTGGCAAAACCTGTGATATTCTGGTTTGGCTAACCACCAGGCTGCAGAAAAATGAAAGCTAAATGAAATCTTTGAAAAAACAATTCCTAAGAATGTTGCAACCATCTCACACATCATGGTTACTGATAGTATTAGACAAAATTAATAGAAACAATTTGATTTTCAGTAAATTGCTCACTCGACAAATTGGTTTTCCAGAAAGTTGATTTTCTACTCTCCCTTTTTGAATACACGTGTGTCACAGATATGCATTAGTATAGAAGTTTAAGCAGTAAGGTAAATGCATTCAGTAACTGTGAGTTTTTTATAGCACATCCTCTCCATAGTTGAAACAAAAGGAAACAACCTCTCAGTCAAGTAAGATGATGCATTTACCATCTGAAGAGATGACTTTTAAGTTTGAAAAGTTTTTAAGCTTCACTGAGGTTACTGGTGACAAACTTAATCTCAATGGAAACATTTTTTTTGCATTGCATACTAACTAGAAAGATGGCTTTATTCAACCAGACACTTTAAAGCACTCAGTAAAACAGCTACTTGACATTTAACATTTTTCCTTCCTGGAAACATATTTATCTTTATAAGGATTTGAAGTGATAAATATACTAAATGTAAATGAATACTTCACAGTGCCTATGTGTGGTTATCCACCCTGCACCATTAATGTGTAATAAATAGATGTTTTAAATATTTGCTCCTAGAGGTCTCTTCTTGAACTTAAGCATAAGTTATCTAAACAGTTGAAAAAAGATTTATAGTTATGAGGAGGCCTATATGTCAAGGAAAGTTTTATGATATGTTCTATAATAAATTAGCAATAAATGGATACAGGTGACTGTGGAATTTATGACCTTTAATGCTTTAATACTGCACTAAAGAAAAACTAATTATTAAGGTTCTAAAGGGTAATATAAGAATACCATCTACAAATTGTCAAATTAAGCCATTAGTCCTAGGTATTTGAGGTAGGTGCTTTTTATTGCGGTTCAGCCAGAGAGGCAGATGCAAATAAATACAAGAAAACTTAATGCCGTCAAGTGGGAGAAAAGCAACAGTCAGGTTTTCCAGCCGAAACTCAAGAAAAACTTCTATATTTTTCTTCCTCTGCTTAAAAATCATCAAAATCACTCTTTCAGCACTTTAGTGAAGGTCTATTTACACTGAAAAAAGAAACTAATTTCATTAGATGCTCAAATATCATTTATTGATTATTTCCCCCAATTGCCCATGAAGATATTCGAAGACAAAGGGTCCCAGAAAAAGCTATCTGATTAAAAAAATCAACTTTAAGCATCTTGCCAGTTTTAGAACTGTCCTTTCCATAAGGAATTTCAATTAAAATACTAGTTGTAGTGAGGCGTCTCCACTTTCATCTTTAGTTGATCATAGGGAAAAAAAGAACTCACCCTTTTATTCCTAATTCGAACCTCACCAGGAGGTAGATGAGTTTATTTCCTGGAGGGAAGAGGCTATTGTGAAAGTCAGCCTCGAAAGTGATCTTCCAGTTTCCAAGTCTCTCACCCTTTTAATCCATTCTCCACACTAACGCCAGAATGGTCTTTATTTTTAGGGGGACAAATGTGATTATATCACATCCCTACTTAAAATCCTTTGATGGCCTCCAACGGCTTAGCCCCAATTCCTCACCAAGGAATTCGATGGCTTTTGTGCTCCAGCCCCACCTATCTTTCCAGCCACATTCCCTCCTGGGACCCTCTGCTGGCCATGCTCCTGGGGCAGGCTCATGACCCTCGGTGTTTACACCCTTTGTTTCTGCTGCTTGAATGCCCTATCTCCTCATTCTTCCTCTTCTTTCAAAGACCAGCTCAAATGTCACTTCACGTGTAAAAATTGTCCCGTCAGAGTCAATGGCTTGCTCAATGCTTCCATGTCATTGTACCCTTTCCTGGCATTTGCTTACTGTGTGGGTGTCTGTCTTGTTACTCTGTTGAAAGTTGTGGAAGGCGGGGACCTCATCTCCCATCTTTTCATTCCTAGCATCCAAGTATATAGGGACATAATAGTGCTCAATAAAGATTTATTGAATAAAAAGCTGGCAAAAAGGTATTAAAAGGGGGAGAGGTGATGGGAGATGGATTGTGAGTCTTAGAGATGGGTTAGGAAATCTTTCTCTTAGGTATGGAGTTAAGAATTTTTGGATAGAAACTAAGTTTGCCTTCTCATACATTTTACCATTTCCTTAGGAAGCTACTAAATAATGTCATAGAAAAGAATATACATTATTTGAGATTTAGAGAGATTTATGCATGGGTGTAAATTAATAAAGAAATTATAATTGTAATAATAAGGAAATAAGGAGTTGAGATCTCTAAGTTGGGGAGACTGGTATATTGCAGGGAGAGGGACTTAAAACTAGAATCAGATGACTGAAGTGGAATCTCACCTCACCCTGTGATCTAATGGAAAATGTTTATTTTTTCTTGTTTCCACCTTTGTAAAAAACGGGGTAATAATGGCTACTTCACAACGTTTTCATGCAGATTAAATGAGATAATAATAGAAGTGAAATGATAATAATACCTCCTATTTATTTATATACATTATGTTTAATTTAATTTAATTTAATGTTTTAAAGTGTACAATGTATTCATAACCCTCCTATTTATTGATACTCTTCTAAATGGCCTTTGAGTAGCTATAGTCAAGATTGTGAAACAGGCAGAGGTTCTTGTTACTTCCGTATTTTGGACCCTCTCTCCCCTGTCCCCATTGAAAATACTGTGGTGCTTATGCTCCAGCATCCCCTGTGACTTGCACAAGGATTTCATATCTGTTGCTCAAAAATGACCTTGTATCTTTCCCTCAACCTGGCAAATGGTCCAAAGAAGGTGATGAAACTAATTTACCATATGGGTAGGTATCTGCTCAATTTGTTAATTCTCTCTGAAGAATATTTATAATTTTAAAGAAGGATACAAATTAATGGACCTCTTTAGTCAAGAATTCTTAGTTTAAGACTAGTCCAGAGGTATAGTTACTGTGAATTATGAAACTTAACTTTCAGAATCCTTCATTTGCTTGACACTCTTCCTCCGCCTTCTAAATAAATATTCACCCAAAATATAGACCCCACAAAGCTCAGAATAACCCCAAAACAAGTCCTATGAAAAAGTTCCCAGCACAATTTCCTGCTTATGGCTTTGCCTCTGGGATTGGGGTATTCCTTCTCAACCATTTCCATGTCTGATTTTCTGTATGTGCTTTGGGCGAGCTGAGCAGTAAGTGCCACCACCAGAAACTGCAAGTGTTCCACCAGCTCTCTGTGGCTCAAAGTGTACTCTCCAGCTATCAGAAAATTCCATCCCTCACCTTCTGAGTTCACATGAATGTTTATGATCACTCTGTTCTAATAAATTATTAAAAATGTACAATGTAACAGGGTAGCTCAGGGAGTTTTTTTGTGGTCATGGAACAGTTATGTATCCGATATGATGGTAGTTACATGGATCTGTACTTGTGAAAAAATTCCATAATACTATATATAAAAAAAAAAGTGTGTGTAAAAATGGCAAAATTTGAATAGGGCCTGTAGTTTAGTTAATAGTATTCTATCAATGTCAGTACTGTGGCCATATAAGACGTTAGGTGAAGGATACATGGGAACTTGCTGTACTATTTTTGCAGCTTCTTGTGATTCTTAAATTATTTCAAATCAAAACTTGAAATATATAATGGATATTATCTGAATAATCCTTTTCAAGTTTGGAGCTTGGTTGTCAATACAGGTAGAAACCACTTTTCAGACACCGACTCATGCTACTGAAGCTGCTACCCTCTTCCAAAAATGGAAGAGGAAACAACAAAGAATGTAGAAAAGTCTCAGCTTTTAATAGCACCTCGTTTTAATATATATTCCAATGCAGAATAAAAAGTCTTAAAGTCTTTATTGTTTTTCATTTCACACATCTGCCTTTTTCTAAGTGCTGGAAAGGCAGAAGCAGAGTTTAGGGGACCTCCTGTGATGATGCTGTCACCCACCTGTTACTAAGCACATGCAAGAGTCAGGAAGGTTTCTGAAGGCTAGGTGTGCAGCAAATAGATCTTATTTAAAGTGGGTTAAAGTGGACACTTTCACTGAGTGGAAAGTAGAGGAATGCAGTGATTTCCAAAACACGTAGACTGTGCTAGCAAAATATGCAATCTGTGGCTTAATGAGAAAAGCAGAGATAACAAAGTACGTGAGTCATTTTAAAGTTGATCTATCCGTTTTGGAAAAGGAGCAATCTTTTATCTTGACATTATATCCATAGAATTTTGTTTGTGCAATTTGAGTATTATTTATAAACCCTATTTTGTTTTTATACTGTGTATTATGGAGTAATGATGATAGTAAATAACTGTTTGTTTAACCTTACTTGGCAAAATAAAAAACTGACAATTCTAAATCATCTCCCCACTTTCTTCCTTCTAATTTCACCAATCTGTGAAATCCAAAATCTGAGAACTACTATATTAAATGTCTTTAAAGCATCCTTAATATGCTTTAACGATTCTAATAATTGTTCATTTACTTAGTCATTTATTCAGGGCCCAGTAGGAGGTTACTTCGAAAAGTTCATGGAAAAAATAGAATTAAAAGATAATGTGAATCTTCCCATGAACTTTTTGAGGTACCCTCTTATTTGAAGGCACAATCCTAGGCATTATGAGAGTCTGTCTTCCTAAAGTAGAAAGTAAGACAGGCACAGAAATAAAAGTGCAAAGTAGAAAGTGAAAAGTGCTGTGTGAAGTTTGGAAAATGAGCTGGAAGTTTATTCTGACACCTAAAAATACAAGTGAAGCTGGAAAAGGTGAAAACTAAGAAGTCAGGTGGCAAGAAAGTCATTGGCTAGATGTTTCTATAGAAAAGGAGCCTTATATCAAGACTGACAAGAGTGAAGGCTGGAGAAAGGCAAAGACTATTAAGCATGAAATAGACATGCACTGTATTCAAGAATTTTTTTTTTAAACATTTACTTGTACACACTTGTGGGGTACAATGTATCATTTCAATACATGCATATACTGCACATTGATTCACTTAGGGTAGGTAGCATAGTTTTGCACCTGTTTAAAGGGACACACCATGAACCAACCAGAACACGTGTCTAAGGGTAATTCTCACAACACAAAGGAAATGAAGTCATTTATCTGCTTAAACTTTGAGCAGTTTAGCAATGAAACATTTTTCCATGTTGAATCTGAAAAAATATTGAGTCTGACCAAAGAATTATAGCTTTTTAAAGCTGAATTCTTAAAGCCAATAATTCTTCTTAAAAAAAAAAAAAGGCAGTATTGCAATATGTGAATTATATAAATGATGAGCAAAAGGAAAAAGGGAAGGAGGAAAGGGAGGGAGAATGTGAAAGGAAGAACAAATCGCAGACGTTTCCACTGCAAGAACTGGGGGAGGAGGGAAGGGAGTGAGGGGCGGGGAAAGCAGAGAAAAGCTGGTAATGAAAAAGTCAGAAATTCCTCCACTGAACAGTTTAGTTTTCTCACTTCTTGTGGTCACTTACATCTTTGTTCACAAAACATATAAATATCTGTGAGTTTGAAGGCTCCAGTGTGGTGTTTGTATTTGTTTTAGTGTCTACAGAGGTGAAATATCAATAATTAGATTCATTATTAATTGTTCTAGGCCCTTTATTGAAAATATTCCAAAGACTTTTAAAACTTGGTCTATTAGTTTTCATCAGTTTCTAATGGCTTGTTCTATGGCATTAATAATATAATAGTAAAATCTTGAAATGACATTATAAGGATCAGAAAAAATAATCATTTTCTATATCATGAGGTATTATTCTCTACGACACATCTTTCTGATATGATGATTTATAATTCCAAAAGAACTAATAATTTAATTCTCTAGCCCTTACTACTTTTTTCCCTAAAGATATCTAGGTATATTCCAAATGTATTAGTTATCTGTTGCTGCCTAACAAACTATTACAAACTTAGCAGCATAAAACAGTACACATTTATCATCTTAAAGATTCTGTGGTTCGAGAATCTAGGAATAGCTTAGCCAGGTCCTCTGTTAAGAGCCTAACAAGGCTACAATGAAGGCAGTTGCTGGGCTGTGCTCTTCTTATCTGGAGACTTGACTGAGGAAAAATGTGCTTCCAAGGTCATTCGGATTGTTAGCCAAATGTATCCCTTGTGGTTGTGCGACTGAGGCCACCCACAGTTCCCTGTCACATGGACCTCTCCATAGGTAGTGCACAACATGACAGTTTATTTCTTCAAGAGCTAGCAAGATGGAGCCCTATATAATGTAATATAATCATGGGAGTGACATCCCATGACCTTTGCCATATTCTCATGGTTAGAAGCAAGACAACAGGTTCTGCCCACACTCAAAGGGTAGGCATTACACAAGAGTATGAACACCAGAAAGCAGGGTTGGGGGTCGCCTTGAGGTCTGTCAGCCATAGGTGCTAAAATAAACCTTTCATATTTGGGATATCTTTTTACATGTCAAAAATAGACATCATTTAAAAGGTGAAATTGATAATAATGTGAGATAGTGTTTCAATAAAGAGAACACATTCAAAATAAAGAGAAAAAAACTTTAAAAGGCACTTGTAAACTCTTCAGAATACAACAAATAAATTTCAAATTTATGTTTTCAGAATTATTTAAATAATAATTAATATGGAATAGAATGAATAAGTTAGCTGGCTGATTTCTTGAAATTTTAAGTGTTAGCAATATTTTTACATGCTAAAACAGGATTCAGAAATAAACAAAGCTAAAACAAATGGACTGGGGGAAATATTTGCAACATATTTAACAGAGAGAATTAATAACCAAAATACATAAAAAGTTTCAACAAATCACTAAAGAAAAAGCAAACAACCCCAGAGAAAAATGGGTAAAATATGGAATAGGCAATTTAGGAAGAATATAAACAGTAAATAAAGAGATAAATACATGCTTGCCATTATAATTAAGTAAATAAATATCAGGACCATAATGAAATATGGATGTTCACTTACACAACTGGAAAGATAAAACAAAAAGATTTATAATAGCAAGAGCTTTCAAGGATGTGAGAAAATGGGCACTCCTATACATTTAATGAAAAGATAAACTTTTTGGAAGGCTGTTTAGCAAAACCTATAACATTTTTAAAAGGCTTACTGTTGGACCCAGCAATTCATTTCTGGGAAACTATCCTAAAGAAATACTCCCACTTTGTAAAAAGTAATACACAAGGCTATTCATTGGGGCATTTTTATAACAGTGAGAGATTGGAAATAACTTAAAGGTACTATAATAGAGAACCAAAATATGATATAATCATGCTATGAAATTCTATGTAGCCAATAAAGAGAAAGAAGTTGATTTATGTGTACTTAAAAGAGCTCCATGATATATTGAGTGAAGAGAAGCTGAAGAACAACAGATAAATTATAATCTTACTACCTTTTTCTTTGCCATTGTAAATGGAAAAAACACTTTGATAATAAAAATATGAATAAATATATTTTTAAATCCAACCACCTAAATTTATTTATATCCTTCCTTGCAAACTGCTTGCTAACTGAGCTAACTTTCTGGATTATGGTGAATGTAAACAAGAGATTCAAAACTAGGGAAAAACTTCTATCTATTGATCAATCAATCAATCAACCAACCAATCTACTGATCTATCACTGTCTATCTGACAATCCTCTATTACTGCTGTTTATAGTCTCTATCTGGCCTTGATAGTTCATTCTACTTTTCATTTCAATCTGAAAATTCCTACTTCTTCCTCTCAGCAGGTTTCTTTTCTCAAAATCTATGATATAACAAGAAATAGAAGACCTGTGTCAAAATAGAGCTTAGGAATTTGGCATCATCTGGAAAACCTTTCTTGCCCACATTCAGCTTTCCCATATAAAAGTTTCCAGTGGTTCTATTTTCTTCGCAAAATGATAACAAGCTGTAAGGGGCTCACCACACAATTTTGATTTATTTTGTCACAGCAAAGGACATTTTAATGTTACCTCATGTCACCTTTTGCTGATATGAGTGTTTGCTACTGCAGTCAGTGCATTTTTTTAATGATACCAGCTTTGTGGAAAGCAGCAAGCAAAACTTTTTAAAAAAAAAAAAAAAGTTAATCAAACTTCTTTTACATCAAAAAAGCAAGCTAAAGAGCTTAAAAATTAAAACAAAAATTAAAAACATATGGCTTTGGGTCTTTGCATTTGATTTGGTAAATGTGTGTATAAATTATATTTAGACCTAAAGGTACTCCTTGCCCATTTGTACTTTATGATTACCTCACATCAATGCAGGGTCTTGTAAAAGTGTACCTACACTGCAGTCGTTCCATAAACTCTATGAAATAAAACACATCTCTCTGGCTCAATGCAGCTCAGAAAATCTGGGTCTTCACTCCTATAAATGTATCATATTGCATTTACTGGCTAATAAAGTCTCAGAGAAAAAGATTGCCCTTCTTTTCGCAACTTGATCCTTTACAAATTTACAAATGTAATACTTTAACCTACTTGAACTCAACTCTGGCTCCCTAAGGGAAGATGCTAACTGAGTGAAGGTGTCTGTTCCCAGTTAGCTGGGCTGGGGCTAGCAACAACCAGTACCAGGAGGGGCAGCCTCGTGCCTACGGGTGTGGCTGGCCTCTGCTAGAGGTTGTGTAGCTCGAGTTGATGAGGTTAATAAACCAAGGTCAAAACAAGAAGACAAAGATCAGAGTGGGCACCGAGAAGGCATGACATGAGGACCTGATACCAGCAAGCTCGGTCACACGGCAAGGGCAGAGTGTGTTATCAGCTGGAAGCCACCTCCCTGAAAACCAAACAGAGATAAAAGGTGACGGATAGGTGACATTGTTCAGAACTGAGTATTTGTTCCTCCTTAACCATCAAACTGTTAGCGGAAACTTTCTCTGCAGACCTTCTGTATTTAGACAATCTCAGCCATCTTAACCGAAAAGAGGGTTGTGACATTCATGTGACCTTGCAGTAAAAAGCTCTTATTTATTCAAAGCCCAGCCAGAACAAATAATCTTATTTTATATATTTTTAAGGGTCTAGTTTATAAACAGAAGCACCAAAGGAGGTACATATATTAGGAAGAAACTATAGGCAGTAACTTGAAGGTGACCTTGTATAAAATTGAAAATTTATTTATTCAAAGAATAAAATGCTTTGCCTACACAACTCAGAGCATTCTGAACTGAAACAAGCAAAACAATGAGCTTGCCTAGGAAGCAGAGGGTAGGTGGAGAAAAGAAAGACCAAAGAAGAGAGAAGAAATAAGAGGTAGAAGGAGGGAGAATCAGAGTCCCCTCTCAGAAGCAGGCAGCCTGCTTCCCTGGCCAGATAGAAAAAGCCCTCAAAGGCTTGACAATCATCCTCAAGTAAGGCTGGATATTTTCTGAATTCTCTGGATGTTTGACATGGAGCCCATTAACTTAGAAAAAATGGATAATTACAGCTGTTTGCTAAATAATTCAAAGAATTGCATCAATTTCAACCACAACCACAAAAATACAATGCATACATTATCCGGGTAGTTTCAAATCAAAGCATTTGCACCTAAAATAACTACACAGTTTTCTCTTCCACTCTGCTAGTTCATCTTCACAGGAAGCGCAGAACAAATGGTTTCTTAGGGTCTGAAAGGCATAACCCCACATGTGTACTGACGTTTTTAACAGGGTGGATACACCCATTGCTAGTGGCGAAGAGCCACCTCTACCTGCCTCTCTGCCCTCACAGAGAAAATGCAGCCATGGTCACCACCAAAACGGTGGTGGTAGAGTCCACCTTTGTCTTGCTAATCTTCAAGATAAACCCCTGAGAGCAATCAGTGACCACTGGCCACCTCATGGACATTTCCTCCATCTTTTAGCAATTTAGACTCTTATGGAAAATAGGTAATTTTAATCAACATGGTGGTAGCTCTGGCTGTCCCTAGATGAATGTGGGACCCTCAGGAAACAACATTATGTCGGGTCCTCAGTTGCTAACATTTTAATCCAGGTGAAAAATCAAATTATGTGACCCTTTGGGCTAGCCCTAAAGAATAAAAGAAGGGCAGTCTGAAGGTGGTCTGTAGAGATGAGGAAGGGCAGGTAACAAAATATTGAAAGGCCATGGCTTGCAGAGAATGTTCTCATGAAAACAAATGCCTCCCACCTTTTCCCACCCCACTCCACCCAGTGATATCAGAGGTGGGATTTTTAAAAACATATTCAGGGAATCGCTTTCACCATCTCCTGAGTTGTTGTCTTGGTCCCACAGGACAGAGGGCTGAAACAGCCATGTTTGGTAAACACGTGGCAAACAAGATCCACCCTGCATTTTAGAACTAAAATGTTAGTTGGTCTTTGTCTCACATTTGTTTCTGGAGTCTTTATTTCTGATGCAGTTGAGACACTGTGATTTTTTTTTAATTTTAATTTTAATTTTTTTTAAGATTTGAACGCAAGAGAAAAGCTTCCAGTAAAAAATCAGTTTGCAGTGGTAATGTGCTTGCCTGAACATTATGGGAAATATTTGCTTATTCTTCATAACAAATATTGGCCGAGCAACTGTGCTTTAAATAGTAGCTAAAACTGCAGTGGAGATACTGTTACTCAAAGAATGGTAAACAATTCAGTTCAATTCAATGTAGGACTGAGCTCCTGCTCTGTGCTTAGCACCCTCTAAGTGCTGGGAGATACAAAAGAAATGTAAGAAGCGCTTCTGGCTTTTTTTTTCAATGTTTTTGAAGAGAAGAGACAGAAATAAAGAACTGTGCAAGATAGTATGTAATTAAGTACCAACATGTGTCATGCCAAGAACACTTTCTTATTTTAAGCCCTAAAGGAGAAAATAAGTTGTACCAAAGTTATGAGGAGAGCAATGGCTAAGTTGTCCCTTGGAGGCGGTTTGGCAAAGCAGGAAAAACAAACAAAGATTTTAATGTCAGACGGTAGCAATCCAGGTAAGCTGAGGGGCAGCAGATATCTCAGCCAGATCATCCATACACAGACCTTAGTTGATTTCTGACTCCTCCCCTTATCAGTTTCATGATCTTGGACAAGTTTTTAAATCTCTTTGAGTTTCTAATGCCAAATGAGGATAATAACATAATGTAATTTATTTCAAAGCCTCAATGAAGTAGGGGTATACACATAAAATGGCTATATTTTTGTCCAGTCACTACCTATAGCACTATTTTAGGAAACTTTGCTTTTCTCATTTGTGAACTAAAACCCATATAATTTCTTGTCCCTGTGTCAGATGCTACTGAGACCAAGAACAATTTCCTCTCCCCATGTTCAGCAATACTGAGACCAAGCAGAAGAGCCTGGCAGCTTGAAGCACAAAAGAGTTGTTCTGGAAGATAATACTATAAACCAATTCTGGAAGATAAGGTTGTCAGTGAAATGGCTGACTGATTAACACTTGCTCAGGGGATTCACTTCCAATACTCTAGCCTTGTTTTGCATTTACCCAAAGCTGTTGTCACAGATGGCTCAATCTCACCCAAAGATGCCCAGCCCTGCCTCACAATACCCACCCAAAAATCACCAACCCAGGCCCTGACACTCTTTCCTAATTTCCCCACTAAGACTGTCAAGATGATGTGCTCCCTCACTGCAGTACTTCTAATAAACTTTTCTTGCCTTGATCAACAGGTTTTTCTGGGGGTTTTAAAAGAGAGTTAATGGTTGACACATCCCTTACTATCTTCAGCAGATTTCATAATATTCTGAGCACACTGGAATTAAAACACATTCATATCTGTTCCAGCTTACAAAGTTCAATTTATATAGTCTTTAAAGTACTCACCCAACCTTATGTTACCATAGACATGTGGCTTATGAGACTTGGAGGAGGGAGGTAGCTTGGCCTTCTCTTTAAACAGGGGTGATCTAACATGTAGTTTAAATCCAGTGTCTCTTTGTTGATTTGTTGCCTGGAAGATCAGTCCCATACTGAGAGAGGGGTGTTCAGGTCACCCACTATTTTTTTTTCCTTTTTTTGTCTTTTTTACTGACCGGTAACGGGATCGCAACCCTCGGTGTTGCGCCCGTACCACGCTCAGCCAGTGAGCAGGAACCGGTCTCCACATGGGATCCGAACCCTCGGCGGGAGCGCCGCCATGCTCCCAAGCGGCGCACTCTCCAGTGCACCACTGGGCCGGCCCTCAGGTCACCCACTATTAACATATTAGGGCCTATTTCTTTCTTTGGGTCTAAGAGTGTTTGCTTTATATATCTGGGTGCTCCAGTATTAGGTGCATATATATTTATGATTATTATATCTTCTAGCTGGATAGATCCTTTTATCATTATGTAGTGACCTTCTTTGTCTCATGTTTTTTGGTTTAAAGTCTATTTTATCTGGTATAAGAATAGTTATTCCTGCTTGTTTTTGGTTTCTATTTGCGTGGTATATCTTTTTCCATGCTTTTGCCTTTAGTCTGTGTCACAGGATACAAAATAAATGCTCCCAAATCAGTTGCATTTATATACTCAAATAATGAACTAACAGAAAAATAAAGAAAGTAAGCCTGTTTACAGTTGTCACACACAAAAAGAAAATACTTAGGGATCAATTTAACCAAGGAGGTGAAAGACCTCTACAATGAGAACTACAACCACTTCTGAAAGAAGTTAAAGAAGACACAAAAAGATAGAAAGATATTCCATGCTCTTGGATTGGAAGAATTAACATTGTAAAAATGTCTATACTACCCAAAGCGATCTACAGATTCAATGCAATCCCATCAAAATACCAATGACATCCTTCACAGAAATGGAAAAAACAATCTTGCCCTTCATATGGAACAACAAAAGACCCCTAATAGCTAAAGAAATCCTGAGCAAAAAATATAAAGCTGGAAGCATAACACTACCTGAATTTAAATTATACTACAAAGCTATTGTAACCAAAACAGCATGGTACTGATATAAAAATAGACATTCAGACCAGTGGAGTAGAATAGAGAACTCAGGAATCACTACCCAGGCTTATATCCATCTGATATTGGATAAAGGCAACAAAAATCTACACTGGGGAAAAGATGGCCTCTTCAACAAGGGGTGCTGTGAAAACTGGATATCCATATGCAGAAGAATGAAACTAGATATGCACCTCTCACCATGCACTAAAATCAACTCAAAATGGATTAAAGACTTAAATATAAGACCTGAAACTGTAACATTACTAATGGAAAATATAGGTGAAACAGTTTGGCAACTAGGTCTAGGCACAGACTTTATGAACATGAGCCCAAAAGCACAAGCAGTAAAAGAAAAAATAAACAAATGGGACTATATCAAACAAAGCTTCTGCACAATAAAGGAAACAATCAACAGAGTGAAACGACAACCTACAGAGTGGGAGAAAATTTTTACTAAGTCTGCATCTTACAAGGGATTAATACCCATAATATTCAAGGAACTCAAGCAATTATACAGTAAAAAAACAAATAATCCAATTAAATAACAGGCAAAGGAGCTGAATAGACATTTTTCAAAGAAAGACATACAAATGGCCAACAGGTACATGAAAAAATGCTCAACATCACTAGTCATCAGGGAAATGCAAATTAAAACCACATTGAGATACCACACCACCCCAGTTAGACTGGCTTTAATCAAAAAGACGGTGAATAACAAATGCTGGCGAGGGTGTGGAGAGAGGGAAATGCTCCTGCACTGTTGGTGAGAGTGTAAATTAGTACAACCACTATGGAAAAGAGTTTGGAGGTTTCTGAAACAACTACAGATAGATCTTCAATATGATCCAGCAATCCCACTTCTGGGTATATACCCAGAGGAATGGAAATCATCATATTGAAGGGATACCTTCATCAGCTCCCATGTTCATCGCAGCTCTGTTTACAATAGCCAAGACATGGAACCAACCTAAATGTCCATTGATGGATGATTGGATAAGGAAACTGTGGTACATGGAATACTACTCTGCCATAAAAAAGAATGAAATACTCCCATTTGCAGTAACATGGATAAACCTGGAGAAACTTATGTTGAGTGAAATAAGCAAAGCACAGAGGGAAAAATACCATATGTGCTCACTCTTATGTAGGAGCTGAGAAAGAAGGAAGGAAGGAAAGATCACAGCAGTGTGTGGAACTTGCAGAAGGAGAGAACATTCCTAGGGCTACAAAGTGGGGTTGGGGGGAAAGAGGGAGGGAGAGGGAAGTTGGGGATAATTGGGTGGGTGACACGGGGTACAAATGCAATTTGTGGTAAGGGGCATGCTGCCAGTATGGATCTGGTCTTCACATCATGGGCACGAGGGGTGACAATCAGCTTTGTAGCTCATGAATATTCATAACCAATAAAAAATAAATAAGTAAAAATAAATAAATAGGGTGAGACAGCAGGGGGATGGAGTATGTGGTTTGAGATGACACCATCCCCATTGAAGACCTACCACCTGTAGGAGGAGGTCACTCGTCAGCAGTGTGCAGGGGTTCATTTTGCTGCTCTGGCTGGTTCCATATGTCCTTATCTCCACCAGTATGGTGGCCCCCATGTAGTTGTGGGTATGGCTTTCTCTGGGCATAGTCAGCATCACACTGGCCTCTCCTTCATTGATGTCACACTCAGAGAGGATCACCCTCTTCACCAGTTCTTGCCTTCAAAAACCTTTCCATTCTGATCCCTCTTCTAAATTTTATGCCCTTTGGGAATAGCCACAGGAACCGCGAGAAAATGAGAACAATAAAACATTACAGTGAGAATGAAACACAGCACAAAAATATGTGGCACATAGACAATAACTAGTAATCTTCTTTCTTCTCTGTGACATGCAGTACATTGTGTTGGTGATATTACCTTCGTAGTCAAGTTTAAATATATAAGAATATTGTATAAATGTAATATTTTTAAGTATATAAGGTTCACATTTATACTTCAAACCCCAAAACTAACCTACTGTGATTTCGTTAAACTACAAGCTAATATAAATTTACCATCAAGCCTTTTAAAATTCTAGTCAAGACCAATAAGAAACAAAATATTGATGCCAGAGTGACACCCTATTTTGACTTCTTTCTTCTTGCCTCTTAATAAATAATCTTTAATTCAGTGTATTAAAAGTAGATGCCTCATTGCTGATGTAGTCAGACTCTATTCAAGGCGTGAAATTAATATGTGCCAACACAAAAAGGAGATATTTCTCTTAATATTTCCTATGACATGTCTTAAAGGCTATTGCTATTTGGGGGAGATCCAAAAGAGCAGTGTGAGAAATATTTATAGCAAGTGAGTGTAATAAAAAATGTAACCATGAACTAACAATACATTAAACTGGTAGGACATAGTTTGCATTAGATCACAAGAATGAATATCAAAAATACAGGCAATATTAAAAAAAAAAAAAACAGCAGTGAAAAATTTATTTGTAATATAGACCAGACCCTCCAAAATAATTTGTGGCTTACTTAATTGTTACCGTTCATCCTATATTCTTTTGAATAAGCTAAAAGAAGGCACCCGAGTAACTACCTCAGCTGTTTTTGATTTTGATTCTGAATTTTCAATGAGATGAAAACTCGAGTCTATATAACAAAAAGAGCTGGCATATCACTTTTAGAAATTTAATTTTTTTCCATCAATGTAAATACATATTAAAAAGAAATGTATTACAATAAATTACTATATTTTCAAATTGTCTCATTATTTCTGGGCAAACAGTAATTGCATATAAATTCTGAAAAAAGGAATATCACATTGCATCTTATGTGTTCTGCAGTATGCACTCATAGAAAATCATTACAGTAACAAAACCAGCTGTATATAACAGAAAGCAAATGATTTACAATGTTACTATGAGAAACTACTTTATTTCATATTATCATAAAAGGAGCAGAACTGAATATTTGCATGACAAACAGAGAAATCCAGAAATTCCAAAAGCAACTCAGGTTTTTTTTTTTTTAAATTTAAATAGGTATTAACCCTGGAAGGTGATTTGAAAAGCCTTTTACTCTAGAGAATATTAGCAATTATAATTTTCAAAGTCATTATTAGTCCAATTGAAAGAAAAAAATCTACAAACATTAATAGAATATAGAAATACTTGATGTACTTCCATCATACAACATCTATGTTACAGGAGCTTATATTTAGTGATTTTGAACACTTTACTTCATTTAAATGAGAAGTAGAATGCATTTTTGTTCCTAAATGAAGCTAGACCCTGAAATTCGAGCCACACCAAAAGCGTTCACTGACTGTGTTTTAATGTTTTATATGTCAGTCGTCGCATCTGCCTACCAACAGCCCAGTCCAAGGAAGCTGGTTGCATCACATCTCTAGTAAAGAAGAAGTCGTCTGCAGCCTCAGCCTCAGCTCTCTGCCTCCACTCAGCCACAGCTACTATGTATGTGTGACCTGCCTTGAGAAAAGTTGGGCTGGGCCAACAAGACTCCCTCTCAGTCATGGAAGTTACAGCCGAAAGTTGGCACCACAAAGAAATGCGTTGAAATAAGGAAGCAGAATGGGATGGTCAGCGCTGTGAGGCAGAGACACAGTACCAGGTAACAGAGAGCAGAGAGCGACACAGGGAGAAGCAGAAAGACCCTGAACAGTGAGGCATGTCCATGGTGAATCATCTGAGCAAGCCATGAACTCCTGCTGCCGAGACCCCCATACTCCAGCTCCCATCTCCAGGATGCCTAGCCCAGGATTGGCTCCCAGGCTTAAATATCCATGAAATCCTATACCACGAATTTTGCTCCATACATATCAATATAATAAAACCATTCTAAACAAAGTAACTGCTATGAGTCTCAGGTTCCTGCAGCCAAAGAACCTATAAATTATATACATGTGTGTAAAATTAAACATATTAATTAGATATAGCCTATATAGAACATAATAATTAGTATGTAATATATTATTATGTAATTATATATTATGTATTTATAAATCATATTTATGATATAATAGCATGCACTGTAACATTTATATATTTATAATAATATCTTATATAATACAAAACATACAGAAATTGCATATAGTATATACGTTATATATTATGAATATAAAATTGTAGGTTCTGATATATGTCACTAAACCAGAGAAAGGACCCAGGACACAAATATTTATGTCTCAATTCCAAGCTCCAGGTCCTTTATTAGAGCTATCAAATTAGAGTTCTCTGTAGTGATCATGCTTTTTAGAGAAGCAACTAATTCAATATACCTAATAAATTTTATGGTGGATGCACTGGATGAATATAAAACATATTTTAAACACAATTGAAAAAATACATTAAATGAGCACAGTAAACTGGCTCTTGGTTTATGTCTTCATTACTTATCACCATACATCATAATAATGACACTAAACTACAATGTACCAAATATGACAATAGAGTGGGCCACCACACTGAACCTTGGAGTTCTTCTAAGATGTCCTTGCTTTATAAATTTAAACATTGATTTTGCCTCATAGATGAAAAGTATAATAGTATCAAGTGCTGCTAACTGGCCAAATAAGATGAGGACTGAAATTTGACCCTAGCAATTTGTAGATGTGGAGACAAAAATCTGATTAGAGTACATTCAAGAGAAAGTAAGAGAAAGAGAACACAAGAACAAGGGAATTCAAAAAGCTCATGAAAAAATAGAATTAAAAGATCATACAAATCTTTCCATGAACTTTTTGAGGACCCCTTAAAGTAAGAGAAAGAGAACACAAGAACAAGGGAATTCAAAAAGCTCATGAAAAAATAGAATTGAAAGATCATACAAATCTTTCCATGAACTTTTTGAGGACCCCTTTATGGACAAGTCTTTCATAAAATTTTACTCCAAAAAGAAACAGAGAAGTAGCTGGAGGGGATATGAGCAATCAATTTTCTTCTTTTTTTTAATATGGAAAATATTACAGGATATTTTCATGTTGTTGAGATTGACCCAGCAGAGAAGAAAACAACTGAGGATGCAAGAGGGGGAAGGGATAATGGCAGATTCAAAAACTTGAGAAGACAAGAAGGAATGAGTTTCATTACCTGCGTAGGGAACTGTCCTCAGACGGGAGCACAGACCGGTGATCTACTATAACAGGAGAGGAAAAGCAGGGAGTCTATTGGGGCACCTTCACGAACTATATTTCTATTAATGCATCCCAAATTTGCGGTTATTTTGTAAGCAGCCACACCACAATATCGATTTCCACTGCAGTTAGAATCAACAAAGACTCTGCATCTTTTCCCTGTGTGACCTGTTGGTAGGTCATCCAATCCACATGCATTTAGCTTTCGGGATGAAGTTTACTAGAGATATCACTTCAGGTTTATGCCAATACATTTGAAACATTTAGTCCTCATGTATCACCAAAAGCTCACAGAATAGGGGACCCAATACCATCTCATAACATCACGGAAGGCCCCTCAAATCCCTGGGCTCTGTCTGTCATGCCACTTTGCTTACAAGGGATAATGTATTATCCTTGTAGCAGGTACAGTATTTCAGGCCACATACTCAGGTGAATGGCAAGAAAAATAACTCTATTTTCCTATTCCTCAACATAATCTCTATTTTGATTCCCTACTTCTACTCCTGTCAAAATTAATCCAGAAAAATGTCATAGCTGGATAAATTCAATCCTTTCGGGTTTTAAACTCAGGTGAGAATTTTCAACTCCTCATCCTTTTCCTGGAACAGAAACTAAACTCTACGGGTTGGATTGAAGTTGAAGACTTGGGAGAGAAGCTCAGGCAGCTTGATGGCTCTCAGAGTGTATTCCTACTAGCCTCAGGTTGTATGAAGTAATAGTTGTAGGTCCTTCCGTGGTCAGCCTCTGTCTTTGATCTATGCGCCCTGAATCTTCACATTCCTGACCGGGAGCCCTCTTACAGTCATGTTCACACCTTTCAGGGTGAGATGAACTTTTCAGAGATTCTCTGGTGCCCCTCTGATGACAGGAGTCTGAGGGGGTTGCCCCAGACCTTCCCTGCCTAGTCCCCTGCCCTGCTATTCTATTGCTACTGTTGCTGCTCCAAGCCAACATGATGCATGGAATTGTGGAGCTCTAGAACTTTGCTCACTTTCAAGTTCCCTCTTGGGAATCAAGCTACAAGTGACATCTACTTTTGGATGCCCAGATTTATCTGGAGGGTCTATGATCAACTTGCTCAATTTCTATGCTCAACAAGGGAGGAGATTGGAAAGGTCTTGGAGACATTCCACCTGTTCAACCATATGGATCTCTCTGCAAGTCTTCCTACACTTCACTCTGTCCAGTGAAAGCTTTTTCTAGTCTAGCTCTTTCACCATCATTCTTCCCAAATTATTTACTGCTAAATTTTGGCTTTTGTTACCTCTTCTCCTATTGCCTACTTTGAAATGGGAAAGCTGAGAATTGACTCTTTTGTATGCCTTGGTCTCCCTTCTCTGGGGTAGAAACTCTGGCTCTCCTAGCTGTTGCCTGAAACTAGGAGAAAGGTCACAAGGAGACAGCGATTACGAGGAATGAGAAACACATAAGTTATTACCGAGATATTATCAACCTTAAAACCACATGAGCTTGTTAAGGCATGTTTTTCCAAGAAGGCACTGAGTTTGCCATTCCATGATAAATTTTAATTTAGTCTGTCTTAATACAGTATATTCTGTCTGTTCTGCAACAGTCCATCAGTTTTGGCCCATCACATATATTTATCTACTTAGCTATCAAGTTCTTATTTATCCTTTATTTGTTCCTTATCTTATAAAGTTGATTTGGATTTAACGCAATTTGAATGATGGTAAACTAGAATTTTCTTGCATTTAAATCTTTTCTACTCATCATTCTAATCAACTATTCACACTAGAGGGAAAGTGTGAGTGCCAGTAGGTATGTGTTTAATAGATATAAACCTAAAATCAGGATAATTTTCTTTCTTTCTTTCTTTCTTTCTTTTTTTTTTTTTGGTGGCTGGCTAGTAGGGGCAGCCAAACTTTTGACCTTGATGTTACCAAGGCTGCACTTTAACCAACTAAGCTAACCAGACAGCTATCATGATAAAATTTCATGTTTGTAAAATTCATTATAGTTTACAAAATGCTTTTACATACCTTATTGTATTTTATTTGCTAGCAAATGTCTAATATAGGTTAAGGTGGTGTGTGAGCCTTGGGCTCCTTAATGAAAACCTAACATTTTCACACAAGAAAGAGACTATTACCATTTTGTCCTTTGGACATGAAAGCAGAAGAGTTCAGTGGTGTCCCAGGTGACTCTTTTTCCATGTGCAAAGTTCCTTAACAATACAGGATAGGCTGCGGTCTACCTGGGCATGCCATGAGTTGCAAAACAGATCAACAATCTTTTTCTTGTCTCTGTGCTTTCACTAAAGCAGTGTTAGACCCTGGCATCTTGTCGAGGATACTCTCATAAAGCCAATCAAAGTACAAGAGTTTTTCAAAGGATTTGAAGGATCTGCTTTCCAAGTGTCCTGCCTCATCCTGAGGTGAGCCAGTGACGCCTACAGAGAGTCCCTCCCACAACCTCGCCACATTCTTTGTAAAGGAATAGGAAAAAAAAGTGGTAATGTTTGTGTTGGCTGTAGCTTTATCTCTTTCAAATTCAATGAGATTGTGATGTTAATTAATTTAGCACGAGGTGAGTAATCAACAAATGTTAGCTATTATTATTAAAAGAGATAACAGACTTAAAATTAGGGTAGCAAATAGCAGTTAGAAAACACTGGTTAGCAGAATGTTTGTTACAAGGTGTACCATTGGATGTCATACTTCTGTTTTTAAATTCATCACAATTTTCTCCTAAGTGAAAATATAGTATATTAAAAAATAGCTATTACTTAATTTCTAATTCAGCTACGCACAGAGATAGAAGGTATATATATAATCTAGGGAGTCCTCACTTCAACTCAAGAATCTGATTAATTCATATAAAGTTGTAAAATGATACTTAGAAAGTTATCATTAAATTTTAAAAGGTTTGAAATATTATTAAAGGTTTATTTTATTTTTATCTTTGTTTAGGAAAAGAGTATCAAATACATTGGGTTTGGCTTGAAACAAAAGTAACTCAGGGTCCCCATTTGCTGGCTCTCATTGGCTGGGTGAGGGGGGGCACCTGCTGCAGGCCAGGATCCTTAATTACTTGGTGAGGAACAGCCTGTTGAGGAACAGCCTGGTAAGGAACAGCCCAGAACAACTGCTGTCTAGCCTTTGCCTTCAGATACGACGAAAGAAGTTACGAAGAGGAGGGGCATCACATTGTCAAGCCAGCAGCAACAAGCATCCTTTAAGCATTTGCCATATGTCGGGCTCTGCCTGCACTTTTACCTGACCCTCTTATTTAATCTTCCCAACAACCCATTTTGCAAGTAAGGAAACCTAAATTTACAGAGTTTCCATAATTTGCCCAAGGTTACACTGGTCGTTAGTGCCCAAGGAACAAAACCTGTCATGCGATGAATACTCAACAGCAGTCCAGTAAGTGGCTCTATGCAAGAAACTTTGGAGTAAATCTTGTTTGAGAAAATGTTATAAGCCCTTGATTACTGAGATGCCTAATGCATGAGACTTCACTTTTCCAAACCTAGCTTACTCCATCTTTTCCAATGTCCAAGTGTAGATAGAAAAGTAAAACCAAAACCCTCAAATTTTCAGAGGTGATTCAGGCAAAACTTTACCTTAGAAATTCACGCAATGCATTTCATACTTGGGATAGGATTTTTTGGAAAAATTTTCTTAATTTTTCTTTAGTTTCCAGGTTACAAGAACACAGTTATAGGCACAAATTACACAATCTATATACCTTTTCCTCCTGCATAAACTTAATAAAACATCACAGTAAAGCACAGTTAGTTGCTCATTGATTTGAGTCTATTGGGAAGTCATTCTGGATAATCTGAGATCCAAGTTTGGAGACAAGAAATTTAAAATTCACTATTTTATGGAAGAAGAGTTTGAGTTGCTCAGGGTCATACATACCATTAGTTGATGCAGCCAGGTGATTTGTCTCTGTTCCATTCTCCTTCCATTATACTACTTAACTTCCTCAAAGAAGGTATGTCTTTTAGGTTACGCTGCCAAGCTAAGTCCTGTGCTTAATTTTGGCTAAGCAGATCATCCATGATTATTAGAATAACTAGAAAATTATTATAATACAGATTTTCAACAGTCCTTCCCTATATTATAACTTATAAGTTCTCTGAAGGTGACCTAATCCAGAATGTATAAAGATAAGCACACAGTTCTAAGCCAAAAATATTTTTATTATCAGATATTCTGATGAACTAAAACATTGTTCGGGCCAACTGAAAATTGGTTTAGGAGAAATGATTGGATCTATCCCTCAAAGTGCCATTTTTTCCCCTGGGTTTTACATCAAGTACATGAAATATAACAAATAAAACAAGATATAGTAATGCAACAATACTTTAAAAGTCCTTTACTTTGTTGCACATGAAATATAACAAATAAAACAAGATATAGTAATGCAACAATACTTTAAAAGTCCTTTACTTTGTTGCACATGAAATATAACAAATAAAACAAGATATAGTAATGCAACAATACTTTAAAAGTCCTTTACTTTGTTGCACATGAAATATAACAAATAAAACAAGATATAGTAATGCAACAATACTTTAAAAGTCCTTTACTTTGTTTCACATAGATCAAATAAATAGAAAAGAGGGAACACTAGATCTCACTTAGAGGAAAAAAAAACACAACCAGCAAATGTTTTTGTCAGCTGCCCACCAGTTTATTGCTCTTCAAGTGAATATAGATTTCAGAAATCTCTAGAAATATTATATATTCCAGAATATTCCAGAAATATTATAATTTGAATCCCTTATTATTTTGTTAAAAAAATGCCATCTTGAATTTTAACTGAACATAAAACTTAAAAGTTTACAAAGTACAGGGTGATAAGTTTATGTAACTGATAATCATTTCAGTAATAATCAAAGTTCCCCAATCCTTGTTAACGTCCACTTAAGTCCACTTAAGTAGCAACGTTCTAGAAGATTTCAGAAAGACTCACGATTATGAGACAATTGAAATTTGAAGACAAATACCTAAGTATTCACAAAAATCTTCTTCCAATAGCAATAATCTCTGTTTTTCAGTAAATATAATAAAAGAACTTTGAGAATTCTAGAGTCGGAAGGGGCCTCGGAGGCACGGATAGATTATGGTTTACCAATTCTACAACTTCTTAGTTTGTAGAACCAGGATTAGAACTCAGGTCTTCTGATGCTCAGGTCCCTGGGTTTCCCATGCTATTACTCATGAGCTCCCAATAATTTCATTGTCAATTGTCAAAAAGAGGTGCAATTACAAGAAGAAAGAAAGAAATCCCTGCACATGTGCATAGGAGACACACATGAATGTCTGTGCAGCCTTGTTTATGACAGTTGAAAAACTGGAAACAACTTAAATGTCCTTTGGAAGGAGAAAAGAGAAAAAGAAGCTTACTCATCTCACCCAATAACATATAACAGTTAAAGTGAATTCAATTCACATTCTATGCATTAACATACACTGATTTTGCTGAGGGAATAAAAATTGTATAACATAATAGTATGACACCATGAAGAGGAAATTAAAAGATTCCACACAACAAATTCTTAGGTGCAAATAGATATTCTGCTCCATAAATTCTTACCCTCCTCAGTATGTCTTCATAGTTCAAAAAAGCTACAAATTATACAAATAGAAATTATGTTTATTCCTATAAGTGAAATGTTTAAGACTTTTCAAAACCACTTGCACTTACATGTAATTTCTTCCAAATCTTGAGCTGTTGGTTCAATTTCCTCATGCAGGGCCTATTAATGACATTTATATTTACTTGCTTTCTGTGATCATTAATTACTTTCATTTAAGACAGAGTGCTCAGGACATTTTGAAGAATTTTTTTCTCCTGAATTAGAGGATCCTTCATTAATAAGTTACATAAAAAAGGAATCTGCTTTAGTATATTGACAAAATTAAATTAGATTATTATAACACAATTTGCTTCTTTGTGTTGTGGACATACTGCTTAGAATTAGTAAATGTTAGAAGATGTTTTGGTGGCTGCTATTATAGACTTTTATTTTACAGATGGCTCCAAGAAGAAAAATGACTTCCCTAAAGATACATAGTCAGTAATAGGCAGAGTAGGGATTTAAGACCCAGGCAGCTGGCTAGAGCTCTTTACATTACACACCACGTTGTTTCCCATGCATCACAAACTGTGTCCATACACTGCACAGTCCCAGAAGACAAATTAATCAGCTCAGTGATGAAAACAAAACCAAACCACCACCAAAAACCCCCCGATACTAGTTCATTGCTATTATAATTTCAAATCAATTTGTCAAATACTGTTTTACTTTTTGATTGGTTATGGTTGATCTATGTATCCATGTATCTCCAACATAACTCTGGGGCTTTGCCATATATATACATGTATGAATTTTATATACATTTCAGTTGTATATATATATGCAAGGTGTGTGTGTATCTGGAGTCTGAAGATTGTAATGACACCTTGGGAGTGCTCTTCCTGCCCTTATGTTTCTGAATCTCCATCTCCATCTGGAAAATAATTAATATCCATTACATAATGTATATCAGAGCATTAACACGCTTGACCCAGTGGGCTACTTAAGCACTGATAGCATTATAATTGTCCTAAAATAGATTTGCAAGATGTGATTTTAGGGATGCTGATGCCCAAAGGGAAAATCTTCCACAACGCTTGGAATAATAAGTCCCCTTATGGGACTTTACTGAAAGGTACAACGCTTAGTAAATATTTTCATCTATGAAATCCTCTGCTCCTGAGGCATATGAGGGTACTTCAAAAAGTTCATGGTAAGATTTGTATTATCTTTTAATTCCATTCTTCCACAAACTTTCTGAAGTACACTCATAAACATTTACTATTTTAACTTTCTGGTCAAATAATTCTTATTCACTGCAGCAGGCATTGTAACAGTTTAAAAATAGATTTTCAGCATTTTCCTCCCATAAAATATATTATTTTCCCAAACCCTTGATTTTGGAATTGTACCAAACATTTCCGGATATATCATTAGTCACAGGATACTAAAAAAAGTGACTCTCTTTGATTCTGGTATGTTGTCCTTATGCACGCAATCCTTCTTCCCTTTAAAAATTACCGTCTATGTATATCTTAAAATTAGTAAAAAGAATTTTTAAAACTGTCAGACAATAAACATTTAGGCAGAACCACTTTGATCTCAGATATGACGTAATTGCCATTATTTTTCACTATGAGCCAAACACATATTTGACCTGACATGTTTTTATTCTCTTAATATAATCAAGAAAGAGAAATATCTATAGGAAATTACTTCCCCTTTATAACACAATTCCAGATTCTATTTAGCTTATTTGGTTGGTTTGTTTATTTGCTTCCCCAAGGGGCAAAAAATATGCTATTTTCTTATTCTGGCTTAAAAACATTAAACCATAACTTCTTATCTTGCCAGTTAATAAAACTAAACAATTTTGGTGCTAGCCAGGTTTTGGGAAAACTCAAAAGCAATTTAGGTGCTACAGGAAGAGAGGTTAGTAATTCCAGTTGTTCAGCTCTTGCCTTTAGAGTATTCTCTGAATTGTATTGGAGTATGTTATTGCGTTGCTGTGAACTACTGCTGCCAACTCCCACCCTGGAGATGGCTATATTTCAGAGATGAGTGAAATGATACTTGTAAACACGTGTGTAATCATTAATAAAGCTTACCAAACAATTTAAGCTCTTTAGAAACACACATCCATTATTATAATTAATTGCCTATTGTTTATTTAATTACAACCTTTAACAGAGACATGAAGACTTTTAAAAATGCAATTTGGAAAAATTCTGAACAATTAAATTTGATTTCACGATGCTTATCTTGTTTTTGTAAATTTCAGGTGTCAATTATTTCTCCCTGGAGATCCTGGTGAAATTCCTCCATTGACTGTTCCAATGTACTCTTTAAAATTCCCTAAAAATATTTTTCTTTAAAGTTGACAACTGCCCACTCTGGGATCCAGATGCTGTATTCTCAGTTCAATGATGTCGTTCTACTTTCCACACATGGCCTTTTCATACTCTGTCTCCCAGGGAAAGAAAATAATGCAGAAGTTTTAAACCTTTCCTGAAAATAATAAACACAGGACCTTACACTTTTATGGACATTTTAAGTTGAAAAACTGCATTCTCATCTATCATATTGTTTTACTCTCAAAATTAGTCTTGTAAAGAAAGGAAAGGTAAAAAGACAAAAAGGAAAAAAAAAAAAAAAAGAAAGGAAAGGCATTAAGTCATTCAATAAATTGAGTGTCTACAGCATGCTAGGCACTATGAAGGGACTGCATTACGCACAAGGCAGTCCAAAGAACTTAGAATTTCCTTGGGAAGACATGAACAGAAATAAAGGTAGTAGAGGTAATATATAAGCATCTCCTGTAACTGAGAAATAGAGGCAAAGGGAGACTTAGAATGATGTGCCATATTGTGCTAGGAAATGTACATGTAATATCTCATAATACTCCCCCCAACCAATGCTTCTGATGTTGGGGCATGGTCTCCACATGATCTGAATAGTTCACCCGACTGAAAGCTGAGCGGTGGGTGGTTGGGGTGCTTTTGACGTGGAGCTCACAGAGTCGTGATGGGGTCCCAGATACGATGGCGTCCTCAGTTTACCCTTTAAGGGAGGTGGAATGACTCGACCAAGGTCAAACAGACTGATGGTGGCAGAGGTGAGGCTGGAACCACGTCGTGTGGCGCCGGCCCAGCGCCTTCTGTAATCTTTATTAATCCCTGTGACAGTCCTGGAACATTTTAGTTGCTTCTCTCTCTTCCTTCGTTGGACGGGGGGATGCCATTTTCAGTTAATTCACAGGTTTCTCTCTTTTCAGAAAGAGAAAACTGGATAAGAGGTTGAGGGAAAGCGGTCAATGAAGAGGACTGATTAATTCCACCACCACGTAGCGAACGCCTGCTGTGTGCCAGGCACCGGGCATCCCGGGCACAGCAAAGACAGATCCCTACCCTCGAAGACTGAGGTGGGGTCTCTCCCTTTTGGGGGCAGTCTCCAGGGCTTTGGTGACCTCCTCCAGCAGAGGTCCCAGCTCTACCCAGGGCCCTCCTGGGCCGGGCCTGAGCAACACCAAGCACCTGGCAGGGATGTCCCAACCGCAACGCCGCGTCGCGCGCCTCCGGTCGCCACGGCAACCAGGGAGGTGCTGACCCTTGACCCCACGGCCCCGCCCGGCCCCGCCCCTTCGCGTTCCCGAGATCAACATGGAGAAGGCCAACCCGGAAGTGCCGCCGCCGCCGCCGCCCGCCCGGTGCTAGGAGCCGCCGGCCGGCCAGGCCGAGCCCTCGTATAACTTCGTATAATGTATGCTATACGAAGTTATTACGAAGGAGAGTTAAGACAATAGATAAAGTCAGACTTTGTCAGATAACTATGCATACGGGGGGGGGGGGGGGGGGGGGGGGGGGGGGGGGGGGGGGGAGGAGGAGGAGGAGGAGGAGGGAGAGGTTTGCGAGAGCGAGCGAGGCCGCCCGAGCCGCCGGCGGTTCGTATTACCGGGGTCGGGAGGAGGAGCCGGCCCGGGTCCGTGGACGAGCGCGGAGCGGGGCGGGAGGCGCCGAGCAGGCCCGGCTGCGAGGAGGCAGGCGGGGGGCGGGGGTGCAGGATTGGGGCGGGGGCCCCTCCCGTGTCCGCCCGGGCCCCGGTGTCCGGGCCTCACCTGCCCGCAGGCCCGGGAGCCGCCCACAGCTGAGGGCCGGCCCAGCGGGGAAGGGCGACACGCGAGGCGCGGGGGTTCGCGCGGAGGCCTGGAGGGCGCGGCAGGGCATGGTGGACCCCTGTGCTTGTGCAGAGGACAGGGGACCCCGGAGCAGCCGTGCCCGCGCGCTGCCCCCGTGGGGTGTGGTGACCTCAGCCTAGGGAAGTGGGCAGCCCAGAGCCTGCCCGTCTCCATTAAGTGCCCTTAGGATGCAGTGATTGAGGAATTAGCTTTCCCTCCGGGGGGTACTGCCTGCGCTTGTGAACTCGGTGCAGAGAAAAAGGACAGAACGATGCTGTCCGAGCAAGCCCAAAAGTGGTTTCCAACGCACGTGCAGGTCACAGTGCTCCAAGCCAAAGATCTGAAGCCAAAAGGCAAGAGTGGCACCAATGACACATACACTATAATTCAGCTGGGCAAAGAAAAGTACTCCACCTCTGTAGCTGAGAAAACCCTTGAGCCAGTCTGGAAGGAAGAGGCCTCTTTTGAGCTACCTGGATTGCTAATGCAGGGGAATCCAGAGAAATACATTCTTTTCCTCATAGTTATGCACAGGTCCCTAGTGGGACTGGATAAGTTTTTAGGGCAGGTGGCAATCAATCTCAATGACATCTTTGAGGACAAACAAAGAAGGAAAACAGAGTAAGTTATGTAATTTATTTTGAATTTTGGGGAGTTTAACTATATCTTATTTATGGATTTTCTGTTCTTGGAAATTTTTTGTGTACTTGGGGGCAATGGTTTTTGGATTGAAATACGACCCAGTTTTAAGCACCATATTTGCATGAATCTGAAGCAAAAATAGCCCTTGTGATGAAACATCTTTTACATGGCGTCATTAATGATCCGTTATTTTCTCATTTCTGCTTGAAGTAAACATTCGTTAAAGAATTGAATATTTTGCCCTGGATTTTAAGTATATTAACATTGTTTCACTACTTATAAGAGGACGAAATCACAGTGTTGACCAACTAACCCTTAATGTACGTATAAATTTTTATGACCTTTAAACATTGCAATTTTCCATGGAATGGAAGATCAGAAAATTAAATCAGCCAATGTAATGTGTGTGTGTGTGTGTATATATATATATATATATGTGTGTATATATATATATATATGTATGTATATGTATGTATGTATGTTGAACTCTATGGCTGTCAAAAGATAAATTACTAAATTTAGAACTCAATATTTCATTTCAGCTTCATAAACACAGTTGGCCTTTATTTTAGCTCAACGATTTTTCAGGGTCTGTACATATTCATGGAGACTAAAGCTGTTAAAAGAAAAAGTTTCGAAAGTATGTACAACCTTGATCACACCAACATTTTCCTTTGCATTTGCAATATATCAGTTATTACTTCAGAATTAGTTCTGCAAAGGTAGTGTGTTTAGACCATTTTAAATGCTGTAAAGTTGGAGACAATGATAAATTCTTGTGATTAAATGATTTAATGACATCTTCAATGAAAACATAGACTTTTTAGTATGACTTTACAGTTTGCATTAGATATATTTTAATTTAAAAATCATAATATAAATTAACACTAGCATATTATGTCTTAAATTGAAAAAAATAGTATGCTTTCAAAGATAGGTATACTCAGCCCTCCTGAAACTTATACTGTAATTTTTCTAGTCTGAGACAACATGAAGGTTAATGGGCTTAATGGAAGAAAAATACAGGTTGGAGAACGTCAAATTTCCAAAATAGCTTTGGTGTTTCTTTCAGTCGTGACTGAAATTTACTTAGGTTTTTAAAAACTTTTTTATAATGATAATTTTCTTGAAGTTTATGTTAATTTCTTATATTTTAAAACAACTGTTTCTTGTTCTTTTCTATGCATATCTTTCTGCAGGCTTCTCTTGATTGGAGTTTTCTTGTTTTGTTTAAAATCAGGTCTTTACCTAAGATTTAATATATGTAGGATAAAAGGGTAAAGAGATAAGAAGTACTAGGAATGAAAGAGGAAAAACAGTAAATATTTAAACTAGTTGAGGAGATGAAAATATTTTAAAAGGAGGGCAAAAAGTTTTTCAAATGTGTAAAAGTTGGATATGTATCAATGATTTTAATAAAACTGTTTGATGCCTAAAAGGTGGTATTCCATTTGCTCTGAGGGGTTCTTCCTCAAATTTAAAATGAAAAATGGGTAATTCCTAAATAATTTGTTTCAAATTGCCAATTTTGGGTGACATTTAGAATATAATACTAAAGTGTTTTGAATGTAAACTTTTAAGTATATTGTAATTTAAAATTTCTTATTTCATTTACAGTACTTTCAGTATTAATGAATAATGTATTACAGGCCTTCTTGGAAATATAAATTTTCCAAGTGAAAGAAGGCCCAAGTGTGAACCCAAAGATTCTCAGTATGAAATAACCTTTTAAAGTTCCTTCTTGTTTTACTCCTTTTCTTTGGCAGAGTCATAGTTACAATAAATTTGGCCATGAGCAATACTCTAATGTCGTAGACTCTCCCTACAGAAATTCTCTACTGGCTACTATATAAAATTGATTAGAATTTTTTGGGGAAAATGTTTTTCAATGTTATCATCAGTGCTTGTGATGTTATTGCATTCAAAGTGATTTTCATATGTTATTAAATGCTTAACATTTTCTTACTTTGTGGATAAATGGGGACCACATATTTGATGAGGTATCTTTATTGGTAATATTTCCAGTTTTTTAATATATTTAATAGCTTCCTTTTCCAGCACAGCTGTACATGTGGCACAGTAAGAGACAGACATAAGCCACCGGTGTACTGCAAGAAAGATATTTAATATTCTGCACATTGCTAAACCTTGTCAGCATATTCCCAAGTGCATTTTAGAAAACTGGTGTGAGTGATGAAGGCTACCAGCTGATTTAGAAGTCCCATGAAACTGTTGGGCGTGACACTTTTTACTTTTTGAAATTGCAGACAAGTATTTAGTTTGTGTTCCAGGTGTGTCATGATAGGCAAAGAAATGTGAGGGCTAAAACTATTATTTTACTTATTTTTATACCTCGGAAATAAATGCCTTTTTTTTTTCTTTTACGGAGAGGGGGAAAAGGGCCTGAGCCAGAACGCTTTGAGCGGGGCATGGAAAGAGAACTTCTGTATCTCCCCCTTTAATGGATATCTGGGTTGGTTCTGGCATGAGATTTAAGGAAATGATATAATGTTTAATAATAGAATGGTAAAATCGTTGATGCTATTATGTAATATCCATTGATTTTTTTACAACTGAAGTAGGTGATGTTGATTTTTTTTTTTTTTTTTTTTAATGCTCATGAGAAGTAATAACAATCAGAGTCTCTAGAGTTAGGTATGCCTCAAACATAAGCAGATTTTAGGACTTTTCTGTGCGTCTCTGCAGTGCACCTGCGTCCTGGCCTCTGGCATGCTTACTGCCAATCTTGTCCGGTTTCTGACCACACAGCACCAATTTCTTGGGAATAGTTCCCACATGTGTGGTGGTTTTTGAACATGGACCTGTGCCCACTCAAAATTGAATAGAGGCCATATACAGTTTAAATTCAGCACTTCAGAGGTGAAAAAAATCAGCATTAATCCAGTAAGCCCCAAATGCTCTATCTTTATTTTATGTTTTTGAAGCCTGGAAAAATAAATGGCTATCTCCAGGATGATTCTTGAAGATCACATTAAGACTTCCTTATTATATCAGTTTCAAAACCAAGCAACTAAACGTATTTATCAGGCCTACATTTTAAATTAGTAAATTAGTATATTTGTTAAAGTTATTTGTAGGTTTTTTTTGGGGGGGGGGATGAAAAACATACTGTATTTTCAGTTTGTATTCAAACACTGACTTGCTTTATTCTTTAAATCTTACCTTTAAATCTTTAGAGTTCCCTATTAAGAAAACAAAACAACACAAAACATTCACACAGAATTGTAGCTTGGTTGTTTTAGAAATAAAAATCAAATATTTATTTAGCACAGGGCAGACTGCCTTCAAGGAGCCTACACTCCAGCAATAGAAAGTCTGCATTGCTGTCCTCTGTGGGTCTCATGTCCTCTGATAAAATATAGTGTCCTGTGATATGTGCCAGCCATGTGGTGTACCTTATTAACATATATGGTTCATGAAATAAGAAAGAACTTCTATTTTCCTGCAGATGTTATACATCAACTTTAGATTTTTTTCCTTATCAACTTTAATCTGACATTGGGAATTTATGTATCATTCTGTGTGCCTCAGTTTCCTCATCTATGAAATAAGGATGTTAAAGTAAATGATTTATTTAGTCTTATTTCTAAAATTCTGTTATTTTTGACTACCCTCACCTCCTTTCATTTTTTGGGTTTTTGGCTTATTTTCTTCCTAGGTTTGCTTTGATTTGTTATACACATGGAAATCCTACATGTGTGTTTTTGTTTGCTTGTTTTTTTGGTACATTTCTTGCAAAATGCATTCACCTATTTTGTGTATAGCCTAAGATGTTATAGAGTATTTCTGAGATACCATCCATGAGATGTTCTGCCCCCGCCCCATTGAAAATGGCTCTGTTTTGCAAAACTGTGGGTTAATAACTGTTTATATGTCCTTGTTTCATTTCCAGGCTTTTTGAGTACTCAATTTTTTGTTGTTCAGGTTCTCTATTCCACAGAGTTTTTTGCCGTCGTTTCTTATTTCTAGCTCCTGTTTCTTCAGATTTCACCATTTGCCTTACATAGGGATTTTCTCGTTTAGGGTCTTGGGTTAATGCTTTCTATTATAAAATATTCCATTATAAAAAATAGCTTGTTCTGATGCAACTATGGTTTATCTTAATTGATTGAAATTGCTCCAATTTAGTTAACCAAGAAAATATTTCTCTTACATGTTACTTGCTAAGATGTAGCTGGTATATACTCATATATTATGCCAATTCTCTGTTTTTCCTGGAAAGGCCAGTGAATCAGTCTTCTACTTGATGTACAGTAAATGTAATCTTCTGGCATATCCTGTGGGTAACAATGAGAGAGAAACTAATGTAAAATTAGGTCAGAGTTCCTTTGTAGCTAAGAAAATTTGTTACACTTGATTAGAGCTATGTTTAAATAGTAACCTATCTGCAGGAATGGATATTATACTTTATTGCTAAATAATGTGAAAACATTGTAGAAAGTTTGTTCTAAGCTTGATTTTACAATTTTTTTTTTTTTTTTTTTTTTTTTTTTTTTTTTTTTTC